>NC_056737.1:742370373-742670373 GCF_019279795.1 Protopterus annectens | reverse complement strand
CATAGTATAATTTTAGTGAAAGTTAACATGGTTTTGTTGTTTCTTATAGTGATGTTTTGAAGAAAAAAAAAGAGAGATACCGTTCAGCCTTTGTCATCTGTATCCCTTTATAAAGCCTAACTGGAATTAGCGTTACCAAATTTTCATGCTAACACTGATTTAAATGTGTTAGTGTTTGCTGTATGTTCAGGTCATTAAGATTCAAGTAGTTGTGTAGCTTTAGCTAGCTTAGGTATGAGTGCAAGTAAATGAAAGCTGTGTATTTTACCTTAACAATAGATCTGTAAGAGTAGGTCCGTTCTCGACTGGTCTGCCCTTGGTAATCCATAGGACTAGTTAGTGCTTCAGGCATTAGGACTGCTCCACAAACAGAATGTTACAGGCTGCAAATCACATCTCCTGTGTCATAATGCACTGCATCACTCTTACTCTTCTGATCATAGGTTACCCGTCAATGGACTACTCATGAGGTAATGACCACTCAGCTAGTATTAGGCATGCACTCGGCTTATCTGATGAGGAATTATGTTTTCCCTAAAGATATGGATGGCTGCATAGAAATAGTTTATGGACATTACTAATTCTCATTGTATCATAGCTTCCCAGCATGGGGGGGTGGTGTGAGATTAAGAACCCCCTTGTTTATTACATACAGTACAACTGACATAGGCTTTCCTACAATTGGTCCTGGTATGTTTTGCATTTTTTGTTTTATTCAGCTTTCTTTTCTTGAATAATCCTACTTTGTTGAAAGGTCTAATTCTTTTTTTAGTCAACATAAAGACAATTCTTTGTGCTGGGAATCTTGAATAACTTGTGTCCAAAGTTCAGTCTGTAAATGTGAGCATCTGTTTGTTTTTATAGTTGGGACTTTGCCAGATTCAACATTATTTCTATATAATGGCAAAGCAGATCATTCGCTCCCTTACTGACATTATGTTAGGTGTTGGATAAAAGTGATGGTTAGGAACCAGTCATTTAGATGTGAAGACTTTGGCTTCCTGCAGCCATAAGTGGGCTGCAACCACAAAAGTGCATCTGGTAGACATCCTAGATGTTGAGGAGAGACCAAAATGGAAGACTCCAGAACTGGAAGTGATTAAACACAGAAATCTTCTGGATTCCCCCATGATCTTGACATGGAGGTAGGTTCATAGGTAGGTACTAGGCTACTGGCCAATGACATCTCTTGATGTAGACACAATCTCTTTGTTATAAGCTATGCAATATAGAAGGACTTTCTCACAACAATGGACACATGTTGGACAAAAGTTAGGTCACTGTCCACATACATTCCCAAATCCCAAACAGCTGGGTCAACTCTTTGGTCATGTTGCTAATGAAGTAGTTCCCTGGAGCAGATGACTTCCCAAAGGATGCAATAATTCATTTTTTTGCATTTTCAGTCCATGATTTTGCATGAGTTTTTTATTTGGAACAAACTTTCTACAGGATGGCTAAGTCATTTGGGGATTAGATGACTGCTCCTAGCTTGCAGTCATTTGCAAATTTTGTCAGTCAGGACTCTTTGGTATTGGCTTTTACTTCAGAAAAGTGGATGCCAAACAGGAGAACTCCCAGCACAGAACCCAGAGAGACTGCACTAGTGACTGATCTCCTTGTGCAGGCAACTTCCATTTTGATTTTCTGCATCCTACCTGTAAGACAGTTGAAATCTAGTGGGTGACGTAGGAATTTATTTCCAGTTTTTTAGCTTTTCTACTATGCTTGAGTGGGGAATTGTTTCAAAAACTTTGGCTAGGTCGAGGTATGTGGTTGTGTACCTTTTTGTTTTCATCCACTGCTTTGGTGTCTTTTTCAAAAAATCCTTCAGGTTGAGTAAGCATGACCTGGATTTGATGAAGCCGAACTGAGATGGGTCCAGTATTTAGAGGTTTGCTATGTCCTAATTGATTAGTTCCCATGAGAAGTCTTTCTATGGCTTTGCATATGAGGCTAATCAGACTTATGAGTCTGTAGAAGATCTCTTATGCAGGGGAATGACTGCAGTTCTCCATTCGCAAGGTACAAACCTGTATGGAGGCTGAGATTGAACAATGTTGTTAGTAGTGTGGCTTAGTCATGAATCAGTTTATTTAAGATGCATCCAGGGATATAGTCAGGACCCATCACTGTATTATTTTTAGCTTTTGACAGCACTTTGTGATAGCTGGAGGTGAGACAGTTTCGGGTATATTTTGAGGGACGGGCTGAGGGGAAAAAGTGGTGAAGACAGAGCTGAATTTATCTTAAATGTAATATTTAAATTTATTTATTAAATGTAAATAGCATTTAAATTTCTGTTACTTAATACGTTTAAGGTCTGAGGAGGTGGTACATCTGGCAGAGGAAGGATAAAATGAGGTCAAAAGGAAGAAGACTTTAAAACAACTGCACCTCCTGCCTTAGTTATGGACTTTCATGCTGGCAGTTGGAGGAACAAATAACCCCTGGCTGCCTCTAGAGTTGAGCAGCCTTAAGGGGCTGCTTATGAGCACCAAAAGGCAGAACTTGGCTAATAGTTTTTGTCTCAGGGCCTGTTGCCACTATATATGTTACCCTGATTATTAAGGTTCCTCTCAGATTGGTGGCTTTCTGGCTGTTGCTTTGGCTTAATGTCTAGGATCTCCCTCTCCCCCGTAATTAGGAATTGTCTGCAAGAAATCCAGGGGAGTCAGAATCCTCATCAGCTATAGGAGATTTAGCAATGGAATTTATGTGCATCCTCTTCCATGCAGCCTTCCTATGACATTTTGGTGGTAGACATGAAGTGGATGAATTTCTTTTAGGGGGTGCAATGGCCTAAGGGAGTTGTGAAAGGGCTTTGGTCTGCCTGACCTTCTAAGAGAGTCATATACTGTGGACAGTGCTGGTATTGCAACATGGGATGACCTGGGGATGCCATAACAGCGGTGGTGGTTAGCTTGGAATTGAGAATGATAGAGACAGTTGCACCCCAACCCTAAAGCAACCAGAGTCAGCACCTCAGACACGGAGGCTGTTAATACAAACATTGATGATGAAAACATAGAAGCTGATGTCAGCACTAATAAATCGAGGCCAAGAACCACTCCTGAGGCTGTTGTTGAAACTTAAAGGACTGGGCTTGAGGCTAAAATTATTTTTCTAATTGTACTGTGCTGTTGGCCCTCTGAATGAACCTGTAGCACAGTGCAGCTAAAAAAAAAACAAAGGACCAGCAGTACTGATAACTAGAAGACGTGCTACTGGTCCATTTTTCTAGTTGCATTGTGCTATTGGCATGTTCAACAGAGCAGTATACAGTATAGCTAGGACACAGCTATGAGTCCATTGACATAGTTTTGACTTTGACAAGCTCCCCTTTCATTGGTTTTATAACTGAGCCGTGAAAGAGCACTGATCAGAGTTGTCCAAGGGCAAGTCAGAGCTGTGGAACACAGCTTTAAAAAAGTGCCAGAATAAGAACTTTCCACCAAATGAGAAGTTGAGTGGTATGATAGTACCACTTGTGTATTTTAGGTCATTGATGTGAGATGCATATCCTGCAGGCTGCAGAAAATTGCAGCTGTCTTTATGTTCATACACAGACCGTGTTCAGCAGTATTGTCTGTTTGAGATCCAGTGAATAAACGTATGTATGCTTAAGTAAATAGCCACCGTAATGTATTTTAGATCATTGCTGTCATACTCCGTGGAAACCCTTAGTGGCACACCTGTATACATATGAGCATATATCCTTGTAACTGTTGTGACAGTTACTTGCATTAAATCTGTTGATTGATAGAATGACTGATTTTTTTTTCTTTTTTTTTCTGAGAGCTGTGGTTAGCAGGGTGTAAGGAAATGACAGCTCCCAAAAAAGATTTCAGTCCAGGCACACAGATTTTGTGCTGGTTTAAGTGCACGTCTCTTTCCCAGGCTCGCATTGTGCATTAATTCCTCATTTTGAATGTTTAGTGTCCAATGAGGATCACAGATTCTCCAAGCCCATTTTCTAATGCATGAGATTTTTAAGTTGTTTAAACAATGTACTTCAAGAAAATGTATTTGTCATTTGTGCATTTCTGCCTGATACTTTCAGCCACTTGACTTTCAAAAAGTACATTTATTTGTTTGTTTATTTATTTAAACTTTATTGCCTGGATTAGTCCCAGTAGGCCAATGACCTTTTTTCAGGTGAGACCCAAGTTGGCTGTCTTACTGACTAGGAGAAATTTGGCCAGGGCACTGGGAAACCTCATTTCTCCTTTTCAATAAGTGCCATGGGACCTTTGATATCCACCTGACCTACCACCAACTCAGGCAGTTGTAGCCGTGGTTTAACATCCAATCCAAAGGACAGCACACTCAGAACTGTACTCCCTTTATGTTACCTGTAGAGAGAGAATTGGAAGATGAATCCAGCTACCTGTTAGGGGAATGGAGCCCAAGGCCTTCTGAACTTTTAACATCAAAGGCGAGGGTTACTGAGGCTGCTGAATAAAGTAGAATGAGGGCCTCAAACATCTGTCCTACACAGATAGGCTAAAAGCCCTGTCCCTCTACTCAGTCTAATTCATACTCCTCAGAGGTGACCTTTGCCTCCCATACAAAGTAATCCCAGACCCTGCCTTGATGAGACTGCTGCATATCTGCAAGTCAAGTAAGTCCACTCGAGTAACCTGCAAGTGTGACCTCAACCTGGTCTGTGACATCAACAGGGCTTGTTGGCGGGACAGATTTTTGTCCCAGAGACTCCCTCTTCTGTGGAATAGACTGACTCTCCACATCAAGCAGAGTACCTCATTAATCCTTTTTAAGCATAACCTGGATAACTGGATTGGGAACAGAAAATACACCCCTAGGATTCCACCTGTGTCCCTGCTGGACAGGTACATTGGGTGCTGACTTGTTGGAACATGGGCTAATTTCTTGGCTAGGCTTGTAAGGGCCTCAGGGCCAATAGCATAGTAACTTCCTTTGATCCTGTGATAGGTTGAAAATATTTTCTATTCCCCTTTCTTAAAGATAACCTCCACTCTGCTTTACAAGGCCAGAAAATATTGCTCCTACAAATTTATTGTTTATTCCTATCCCCCCACTGCAGGCAGGAGCTCAGGTGTTTGGGTTTATCATCATATCACACGCCTTTGCATATTATGAGCAGTCTTCAACTGCTGTTCAGTAAACAAAAGAGAAATGAGCAGAACTGAAGCATAAGCATATTCTTAACATTAAGTAAATGACCAAAGTAAATAATCCAGGTCAGTGAATACCCTTTGTGAAAGGTCATGCCTTTCACAGAGGGTATTCATGAAAGGTTATGCCTTTAAAAATTGTTGATGCTATATCTTATTTTGAGGAGTATGAAAACAGTGATATAAATAGGTGCTAATGATGTTTGGTGTAGTTTAGGACTTAATTTCTTGAGAAAAAATAGACTAGCACCTTATCAGTTCATGTAAGGTATCTAGAGTCGATCATTTATATGTTGAAACAGTTCTGCCTAGAATGAGTTGAGTATTGTCGCAGTGACTAGCAAGCCAAGGTAACTGTTGGACAAATGACTGGTTTTGTTCATGTTTAAATTTTGGGGAAAATTTTTATAGACCCCATTTGTTGAGTTTGTTGTACCTTGTGATGACCATAGTTTTGAAATTGGGGAACATAAGGTGTCTGTTTTTTACTGGTGAGTCTTACTTTTACTGCATATTTTCTGTTGTTCATTTGAACTTTGTGTATCAGCACTGCTTGTTTACTGGTACTACTTCAAATGTTAAGGCATTCCAAATGCCAAGGACTGCATACATATTGGAGTTTGACCCTGCAGTCAACATACTGTGTTGAAGGATGAATGAATTCACTCTGTCTTAGTTTTTGACAAGGTTGTATTTTAAATGAGAAAGGAGGTCTGTTCCTGAGCCCCCTTGGTGATGAAACCTTTCTTAGAAATGTTCATAGAACCTCAATGTCTACCTAAGTATCTGCTAACAGTTTTTGTAGATTGAAAATGTAAAGCAAATGAATTGGAGATTAGTTTGTTAATGTATGCAATCTATTGCTTTTTCCAGCAGTGCTTGACACATAAGTAGAGTTGCAAGCGCTTATGGCAGGTCAGTATCTTCTTCTACTTTTGGCTTTTCCCAGTTAGGGGTCACCACAGCGGATCACCTGTCCGCTCATGATTGGCAGTGGAGTTTTACGGTGTCAAGTTATGGGTCAACATATTATGTCTTCTTTCTTGAAGATAGTGTTTCCTTGAGAACTAATCTGTTGTTTATGGGTAAAGTGATATCCAAGTTTACTTTGAGTCATGCTGTCCATTTCCTTGTCTTCTTTCCAGAACCTGAAACAATGAGGACTAGATCCGTTTTGCTCTGGGTGTGCACAGACAAATCAAAGATACTGTTTTGACAGATCTGAAACCTTCAGAAATTCTGCCCAGTTATTCATTTCTCACTAATGTAAGAAATTAGAACAATCAGTGTCAACGCAGATGATTTCTAAGTGGTTATCCCATGCTAGTTTATTTTGTTATTCCCACCATAATAAGTTATTTCCAGGTAGAGTCTATTCATTGACTCTTTATTAAGGGGTGCACTTGAGAAGTATTTTAGAGGTAGCATATTGGGCTTTTGTACATGCTTTTACAAAGCACTGCAAACTAGATTCCTTTCCAAGTCTAGTGCAGGCTTTGCTTGGATCATTCTCCAGGAGCTCCTGGACCTTCATTCTTCCTCGTTCCTCTCTCTCTCTCTCTCTTTCTAAGCTTTGATATTCTATCCATATAGCTTAGGCTACTGCAGCAGTGATAAAAATGTTGGGCATAGTACAAATGTGTAAGCAAACTTACGTAACAATAGATGTTCAAATGATTACTGCTGCAGTAGCTGTTCCATCCCTCCATCCCCCTTATTTTTTATGGGAGGTTTTTGTGCCAGGGTGAGAAGCTGGATTCTTTTTATCTAGTATTGACTTCGTTTAGGGCTCTACCCTCCCTCTTTCAGTTGGATTGAAAGCTCTGAAGCGTATGCAGCCCAGACCAGTGTTTTTCTCCTTGCTCTGCTTGTTGCATCCAATAGTCCGGGAGCATGGAAGGTGCTGGTTAAGTTAGCTTAGGAAGTTGGCTGTTGTATATATCCTAGGCATACATAACCTATATAGCTTAGGCTACAGTGATCATTCAAACATCCGGTGCAACATAAATTTTACTTGCACAATTGCACTCTCTCAGTCCTTAACTCATTAAAGCCTAGTGGCGTCTCCAGGCATTTCTCAAGTCACAGCCTACTAATGGCTATAGGCATCTGATATTGCCTCTTCATAGTTATTAATTTCAAAACCATGCTGCATACAAGTTATTTAAAGGTTTCATTTTAATGGCTACATGATGGGCAATACAGCTGCACTACTACCTGGCCTTTGTGTAGTGCAGGTAAAGAGATATTAATTGTTCATATAATTTTGCTTATATTAATGCAGATGTCTTGTTTGTCTAAATATTTCAACTACTGAAGGCACAGACAGAACTGCTTAGCTTCATAGGAAATCTCATCTGGATGAGCAAAATGCTGCTCGACAGTATGTGCGTAACTTCTCCACAGCCCTGGCCTAATTCGTTTGCTTACTCCTGCAGTGTCCAGAGATCTGCAGCAGAGTCGGTAGTCAGCTTCTCCTGCATTTCATCTGGACCGCCTTAGAGGATGAAAGTATATTTGTGTTATTAAAAGAACTAATTCAGATCAAATTTTAAATTAAGGTGCTCATAACTACACACGTTCAGCTATATATAGCATTAAAATTAATTTTGGCTGTGTTTTGTGGTGTTGCAGATCTGTCTGTCACATGTGCTAGGTTATTCTGACCCTTTGCCACATAAACAAAATGTTATTTTTCTGCTGTACTTTTCTTCATCATGAGATTCAAATATGATGCAGTAATGCTTGGGTGCCATAAGGATGCCTCTGCTAAACACCAGTTTTGGTAAAGGGTGCCTTGGGACAAAAAAAAGGTTGGCAACCACTGCATTTATGTAACATGAATGTAATAATTTAGAAGTTTTTATTCTGCTGTAATCAAGCATTACAGAACTGTTGGTTGTGATAGTTAACCAAAAGTGACCAAAGCTGTAAAAAATGCAGCACTGTTTATTTCCCTATTACTCTGCAAGTCTTAAAAGGTGTAATTATTACAGTGAGTTATTTGAAGGTGAGCACGGGATTACATTCATGGAGTTACTTTTATAAGCACAGTTAAGACGCAAGGTGACGTGTATGCATGCAAGTAGTATTTTACTCTCACTTGTTAGGTCTGTTTCTGCTTTGTGTTTTGTAATAATCTGTATCATTTGGTTCTAATATCTTTAATTATACTCTTGGCAAGATGTCCTTCATGGATGCATCTGCAGTCATAACAAATGGGTTGTCCTGTCGTCAGGCAGCCCTTCGGTCGGCCGGATTCCAAAGTCTGGGTCCGGCTTCGGCTGATGTCGCACTTCACCCGACGTCATCTCTGCTGGTCTTCGGGTATAAAGGCATCAGCCGACGCCATTTTCCCCAGTCTTTCTTGCCGCGTGGCGCCCGAAGCAGAAGCTGTTCGCAAGTGCCGGTCGGTCAGATCCAGAGATTACTACTACCGAATACTACTTCGAAGACTTCTAAAAGCTAAGTACCCCGTTGGGGACTCTTTCTTGCCTCAGCCGATGTCAGAAAAAGTCAATAACTGTTTAACTTGTGGGAAACAAATACCTCATAAAGATTTCCACTCTTACTGTTTGCCTTGTTTAGGCCCAGACCACGACGTAGCAGCCTGTTCGGCCTGTGCTTCCTTCAACCGACGAACGCTTAGGCGTCGGTCGGAGTTTGCTGAACAGTTTTTCGGCTCAGATTTTGCGTACATTATGCCGTCGGATCCTCCGACTACCCAAATTGTTAAAAAACGCAAAGAAAAAGACCGACACTCGCGGTCCGCGGTTTCGGCTGAAACCACGGTTAAGCAAACCGCGAGTGTCTCGGTTTCGGCCGAAACCGAGAAAACTGATCAAACTACAGCCGAATCCATGACTACTACTGAGGTTCCTGCTACTTTACTTGAATCCGCCTCAGAAATTTTACCTACAACTGTGGTTACTAGTGACTTAACAGACACCATCCCTTTGGATGTCTCTACCCCAGCACATGGTGCTGCTAGGCCTCCTGCAGCCATGTCTATTAAGGCCTTTGCCAGGGCTAAAGCAGCCAAATCTACTAAATCAGTGCCTGTTAAACCCCCCTCAACCAGGCCCACTTCTAGTTCACAAATGCTTACTCTGGCAGAAGATTTAATATCCTTAATTAGGGGATCTCAATCTCACCCAGACAGGGCCTCTCAGCCCCCAGAAAAGAGACCTAGAGCAGAGCCCCCCGAGCCTGTGTCCTCTGATGATTCTGCGGATGACTCAGACATTACAGACCAGCCAGAGGCTCCTTTTTCCAATTATGAAGACTCCGATGCTGAAGAATCCATTCCAGCTGCCTCTCCACCAGAGGAATTCTCCTTTGGGGAAACCTTACATGCCATGAGAGAACAATTCCAATGGCAGGGACAGGATTTCTCAGATTCCAGAAAAAGACTTAGAACTTTTCTGCACTTACCACAACATAGGCCCTTAGCTATACCTCCTGTCCTTTCGGTTGTGGACGATGCATTTAATGATGTCTGCACTGCACCTGATTCCTTACCTCCAGCCCCTGCCAAACCAGATAGATTTTACAGGGTGCCAGACACTCATCACCACCTATACAAGGCCCCACTTGCAGTACCCGAAACTATATCCCAGGGGCCTAAGGCAGTAGCCTCGACCACAGCAAAAACCCTATTCCTTCTGAAAGGGAATCCAGGTCCTTGGAGATGGGGAAAAAGTATACACCTCTGCTACTCTCTCAGCTAGAGCCTTAAACTGTCAGTTTCACATGATTCAATACCAAGAGTTTATGCTTGATCAGTTAATTAAAAAGCTGTCCTCTGATGAATCTTTAGATAAGAAATCTGTATTAGAAATGGTGAATAACATACAACAGGTTAGTAACCATTCCTTAAAATGTGGCTATGATGCACTGGAGGCTTCATTTAGATCAGCCATGACTGGCACAGTGATAAGAAGGCATGCATGGTTGAAAGAACAGGTCTTACCAGATCACGTTAAAGCTAAGCTATTGGATGCTCCTATGGATAAGGCCAGTCTATTTGGGGAACCTGCCCAGCAGGTAATGAAGAAAATGGAAGAGAAGGCAAAATCTGTACAAACAGTTAAAGATTTCCTACAGGTTCAGCCCCCAAGGTTTAGCAGGAACTGGCCTGCCAAAAATTGGTCCTTTCCTGACTCCACAAGATCACAAAGGGGCAGGAACAGGCGCTCTAGGGGCAGAAATCAATCCAGAGGAGGTGCCTACAGAGGACGACAGTGGCAAGGCAATAACCGAGGCACAGACACAACCACTGCCACTGCAACAGGACAATCACAGTGACTTGGTTCTGATTCCGCCTACCAGGGAGCAAATAGTAGCACCATTAGGCGGAAAGCTAGCCTTATTCTCGAAAAATTGGCACTACATCACAAAAGACAAGTGGATTTTGCAAACCATAGACCAAGGCTACCGGTTCCACTTCCACACTTTACCAGTAAGAAGAGGAATGCCAAACCTGCCCCCAAATCAAAGAATAGAAGCCCTGCACCAAATAGCGGAATTAACAAAGATGAGAGCTGTGGAAAGAGTACCAATAACAGAACAGGGCAAAGGATTCTACTCCAGACTCTTCCTAGTACCAAGAAAAGAGAAAAACTGGAGACCTATTCTCGACCTGTCCATCTTAAACACATATATCATTGTCCCAAAATTCAAAATGCTGACCCTACAGCAACTTCTTCCCATGCTGGGCAAGGAGTGTTGGCTGGTAACTCTAGATCTCAAGGAGGCATACCTGCACGTCCCCATTCGACCAAATTGCAGAAGGTACCTCAGATTTCTTGCAGGATCAGAGCATTATCAATTCTCAGCATTGCCCTTTGGCTTATCTACTGCACCCGGAGTATTCACAAAATGCCTGGCATCAGTAATCGCTCACTGCAGAGTACAGGGAATCCAAATTTATCCATACCTGGACGACTGTCTGCTACAAGCGGACAACAAAAGCAAGCTGACAACAGATTTACAAAGAGTCATCTACTTGCTTCAAGCCCTGGGATACACAGTCAATTTACAAAAGTCAAGGCTGATACCATCTCAGACAAGAACTTTCCTGGGTGCGGAATTGGACACAGTAAACCAAATGGCATTCCTAACTGCAGAAAAACAAAAAGAGCTTCCTCTTTACTTCTTGGCATTAACAAAGCAGAACAGACTAACAGCAAGAAAAGTTCTGCAGGCCTTGGGATTCATGGCATCATGCATAATCTTGGTCCCACATGCCAGACTACATATGAGAAAGTTACAGTGGTACCTAAAGAATTTATGGTCTCAACACAGGCACAGCTTAGAAACAGAAATACCACTAATCCCATGCTTAAAACAGGAGTTCCTATGGTGGGCTCAGGCATGCCAGTCAAACCCAGGCCTACCCTTCCACAACGTCCGAGCAAGCCAAACCATCACAACGGACGCCTCAGACCTAGGATGGGGAGCACACATGCTGGACAAATGCGTACAAGGACTGTGGACTCAGGAACAGCTGCACCTGCACATAAACCAAAAAGAGATGCTGGCAGTAAAGCTGGCAATGCTAAAATTCAGACCATTCCTCAAAGAAGGCCATTTGATGATAAGGACAGACAACACCACAGTCATGTGGTACATCAACAAACAGGGAGGCACTCATTCATACCCCCTATGCAGTATGACTTTGGACCTTTGGAATCTGGCTCTAAGCTACAACATCCAGTTACAGGCAATATTTGTACCCGGAAAAGAGAACACCCTAGCAGACATTTTAAGCAGAACCACCTCAGATGCTCACGAATGGATGCTACACCCGGACATCTTCAAGGTCATCACAAAGAAATGGGGAATGCCACTAATAGATCTATTCGCTTCCCCACAAATTCACCAGCTCAAAAAATTCTGCACAAGGACATTCCACCCACTAGCATGGAAGGTGGACTCTCTATCCTTCAGCTGGAAAGGCCTGACAGCATATGCATTCCCACCTCTTCCCTTGATGCACAAGGTACTACTGAAAATCAAAGAGGAACGTCCAAGGATAATTCTGATAGCTCCGAACTGGCCAAGACAACACTGGTATCCACTGCTGAGGAGCATGTCTCGGGAGAAAATGTGGTCAATACCCTTGATGCCTCTGATGTTAACTCAGAACAACTACAGCATCATACATCCAAACCTAAAAACCTTGCAACTGACTGCCTGGAACCTCACATAGCAGTAACTAACCCACACCTTTCACAAAGGGTTAAAGACATTATCCTTGAAGCCCGCAGACCTTCAACAAGAAGGAACTATGCAGGAAAATGGAAAAGGTTCGTCATTTGGAGTACTGAAAGAGGAAAAGATGTGTCGAACATAGATATTGCTAACATTCTGGAATACTTGGCAGAGCTTCTACATATAGGCCTGTCCTATTCCTCCATCAAGATACATGCATCAGCTATCTCATCAGAATACAGCTTTGATCCGCCTGTCTTTTCACATCCTCTACTCAGGCAGTTCCTCAGAGGGATCAAGAATGTAAAGCCTCCTAGGAAGCCACCATTACCAGCATGGGACTTGAATTTTGTACTAGAAAAATTGACACTCCCTCCGTTTGAACCAGCAGCAACAGCAGATCTACAACACCTGTCATGGAAAACTGCTTTCCTACTGGCTATTACTTCAGCAAGGAGGGTTTCGGAACTACAGGCCTTAATGGCAGTGCAACCCTTCCTAATCTTCCATCAAGATAGGGTATCCATGAGAACTAATCCTACATTTATGCCTAAGGTGGTATCCAGAGTGTCTTTAAACCAGGCAATCCACCTACCTACCTTCTTTCCCAACCCACAAAACAGAGGTGAAAGAATGCTACATACCTTGGATGTACATAGACAGTTACGCTACTACCTGGACAGAACCAAAGGTAACAGAAAAACTGACCAGCTCTTTGTAGCCTATGCAACAGGAAGGGAAGGAAAAGCAATTTCCAAACAGACAATCTCCAAATGGATAGGAAATTGCATAAGATTCTGTTACTCCTACCATGGAAAACCAGTCCCACAGAACATAAGACCTCATTCTACAAGAGCTACAGCCACTACCACAGCTTTCTTAAGAGGAGTGGCAACCAAGGACATTATTGAGGCGGCTACTTGGACCTCCGTGCATACATTTGCCAAGCATTATAATTTACCTCTATATTCTAGATCCCGAGCAGGGTTGCCACTGCTGTACTGCAAGGGATCCTGACTACACCATAATTCTTTTTCCTCCTCCCTTAGTTTGGCTATGGTATTCTACCCATTTGTTATGACTGCAGATGCATCCATGAAGGACATAGTACAGTTTTGTACCTACCATAAATGTAGATGTCTGAACTGGATAGCATCTGCAGTCAGGATTACCCTCCCTCCTTCCCCTCTGTGGTACTCCTAGGGTAATTACCCTCCTAATAGCTAGCTGGGGGGGGAGTCTCTTATGGTGTATTTGTTCGTATATATGTACATACATGTTTATTTTTTGTGTTTGCCTTCTACTATTTTGGAAACATTGGCATTATCCAAAATGTAGCTTTCCAAGAGGGCAATTGGCATCTGGGGCAAGAAACACTGAGGAAAATGGCGTCGGCTGATGCCTTTATACCCGAAGACCAGCAGAGATGACGTCGGGTGAAGTGCGACATCAGCCGAAGCCGGACCCAGACTTTGGAATCCGGCCGACCGAAGGGCTGCCTGACGACAGGACAACCCATTTGTTATGACTGCAGATGCTATCCAGTTCGGACATCTACATTTATGGTAGGTACAAAACTGTACTTTATGTACTTAATGTCTGTTATGTAGTATGTCTGAAATGAGTCATTGTGATCAGCACACCCATATGGGCACCAGATAATAGTCATTTAAACTCGAAATCCAAAACAAGGTTCATATATTTTTGAGCCATTCCCGTAATGGGGGAAGCTAAAGAGCGATGTCCTCTTGTCCCTCTTTTGTTTAACGGATAAACTGGGTGGTCTTCAGCCAACTTGCCCTTTTTGCAGGTAATCATTTTTCTGGTAAAGGATCCTTTCATTTCATTCCTGGCATTTGGGTGATTTTGCTAGACTGGGATCGTACAGTGGGCAAAAATTTAATTTAGCAAATATTTTTTTCTTTCTCTTTAGAGCTGTAGCTAGGTGTTGTGAAACAGGCAGCTTGCCATATTCTAAACTATGCACACACTTACTGCAAAGCAGTTATCACTGGCACTGTAGCACACATGAAGAGCTTCAAATGCAATACTGGTATTCAGAAACTTAAGCACCAGTACTTAACTTTCACCAGATCAACTTCTGATGATCGTTCCCCCAGATGCCCTGCACCTGGGGCAGCTTCCCCCTATGCACCACTCTTGCTGAATTTTTTTTCTCATCCTCCTCCAACAATCATTTTACATCTTAGTAAGTTTCAGTTAGTAACCTCCCAGACCGTAGGCGTCTTGGGGCTTTCTTTACTTTTATTCCTAAAACCACAAGAGATTACAAAAATGAATTCGTGCAAACCACTATTACTTTTGAGCTTGTGAATTGGTCAGCCTGGAACCTTGCAGTGGAACTCAAGATTCTGTTAGTTAAGCTGATCCTTTATTCCAAAGTTGTTTACATCCTCTTAAGTACAGTCAGTCTGTCTTCTAGCTATGTTGCTCGTGAAATGGGGTAAAGAATTTGTATCCTTTATCTGGTCTCCATTAAAGCCTTCGACAGCCCTCAAGCAGAGTATGTTAATGAGGACTGCCCGAGTCCTATGCCCAATTCCAAAATTGGAATCAGAGTTACAACGCTGCAAATATTAGGAGCATATCACTCATCTGTCCAGAATTTCTTAGAATTACCTGCTTTTTGCCTCCTACATTTGGTCTGTTACTCATAGAATTTGTGGTTTTCTGGCAAATGATTGTGGATTGAAGCATCAAAATAATCGCACTACAGATTACTACAGGTTGTTATACCTCGACAGGTAGAGAGAATGCAATCTCAGAGCAAGGGGAGAAGGAAAATGAGACCCTGTGTGGAATGGAGAAATCAGAATGGGCGGAACAAACATAATTACCAGCAAGATCAGCAGGATCTCTTGTCATGAACTATACTGTACTATACTGTACTTGTCATGAACTTATCTAGTACTGCTCTCACATCGCAACAATATGCATTACTTAAATAGGGGTTTGAGTTTTGTACCATCTACTTCATCCACTTTAAGTGATGTGGTTCTGAATCTCACACCTTTTGCTTGTAATGTAATGCTTAAGATGACTTATGGCTCAGAGACTGACAATGTAAAACATTTTTTAAAGAACCCAAGCACTTTTATTCCACAAAGTTATCCTGTTTTGGACCCTTTTTTTTACAAGTCTGTGAGCAAGAATTCCTTAATATATTAAATGGACCAAGATATCATTTTCCAATTTATCTGGAGAAGAGAAGCAAGCCTTATGGGAACTGAAATCAAGCAATGATATTTTTAGCAGTCCAGCAGATGAAAGAGGCTGTGTGGTTTAAATGAATGCTCCACATTATTTAGATAAAATGACACAATTGCTCCATGATGATGCCACATATATTAAAATCAGTAGATCCCAAGTTAATTATATGATTACTAAAGTCAAGGCTAAGATACAGTCATTATTCGAGACTAAAATGATCGGAATTATATAATTGCTTCAACGTTGAACACCAATTTCTTCCTACTATAATTGTTCAACCTAAAATTTATAAAAACTATGAAGACCCACCACTAAGACTGATTGCATCTGGTAATGGCTGGCTAACAGAACCACTATCCGGTATATGTAAAACAGTTAAAACAAATATTAAACAAAGCACCAGCAGTTATAGTGGAGTTTCTCTTTGAATTCAGAAACACATTAGAAGAAGAAACAAGTTTTCTAATGGTCACTTTAGATGTTTGTAGTCTCTCTATTGCTATCATGAATACATCTGGGATGTCTGCATTTAAAATTTTTTTGATTAATAACAGTGACCTTGATATGAATAAAATTGAACTTACTTATATTTTATTGAATCTGATTTTGGAAATATTTTTCTATTTGAGAAAGATTTTTACTGGCAAAGATGGGGGGTAGCAATGCGAACCCCATGTGCCAACAGTTACATTAATTTAGTGTTGGCAGAATGGGAGGCCAACTATGTATATAAAGACAACCCCCCCTTCTTATCAACATTAATATTTTGTAAGTGTTTTGTTGATGACATCTATTTACTCTGGAAAGACACATCACAGCAACTTGTTGAATTTGTCCACTACCTAGAATCAGTCACTAATTTTTTGCATTTTACAATGAATGAATCTGATGATGCAATAGATTTTCTGGATGTAAAAATCTCAAAGAACACCAAAGGTGAGATTAATATATCCATACATAAAAAGATTGTTGGAAAAATAACATATTGTTTAGAAGTATTATGCACCCACCACATATGTATCAGAATATCGTAAGGAGTCCATTAAGAGTTTCCAGATTACATGTGCAAAATGAAGACTCCTTGCAAGCTTTAAAAAGATTGGCCACTAACCTTGATGTTAGAGGCTATAAAAAGAAAGAGGTTGACAAAGAAATGATTGAAGCCAAAAAACAAGACATTAAGCTCAACCTTTCTTTGGAATACAACAAACATATCAGGTTTCTGTGGAAAGAAGGGGTAAATCTGCACCAAGAACTAGAGTTGTGTTATCTTATGCCAGTGACATTAATTATGTATGTGATGTTATAAAACAGAACTAGAAAATATTAATAGTTGATCCAAGGCTTAGAAATATGCTTGGACAGCAACCTCAATTTGCATTTAAGAGAAACAAGAATCTTAAACAGCATTTGTGTTATATCTTGAGCTTTGCTAATAGCAAAATTGTGTCATCAAGCAAAGGAACATTTCCATGTAGATCATGTACATCATGCAAATGTATTTCATCGAAAAATGAATTTATACATCCGTTTTCGGGTAATAAATACAACTTGCATACATATGCTGACTGTAGAATGAAACGTGGTATACATTGCCTTTTGCTGCTCTTGCAGCAGCTTTTGCATAGGGAAAACAGACAGGCAACACTAGGAGCATATTTCATAACACACGAGTGGTACCAGCTTGAGAGGTACAAAAAGTCCGTTAGCCAAGCATAGCATGTTAAATGTAGGTCATCATTTTGTATTTATGGTGTTGCAAGTGGTACACGATAGCTTTCATGGAGCTAAAATAGTCGATAAAACTGAATACTGTGAAATGCAATGGATTGAAGTACTTTCAAGTGGATAAAACACCAGGCTAAAACAACAATCTTTCTATTAAACCAGCTCTTAAAAATCAGAGACTTCCTAAAAGATAATCACTGTTGCTGTCTTATGAATGACGTAATGACATACTAAGAAGCCTAGATTAAATACTAGTAGGTATGTAGATCAAGATAGATACTGATCGGTTCTTTCAGCTATCCATTCATTCTCATTTCACAATAGCTGTCATTTATGAATGAAATAGTGATGAAATAAGGAGGTTGGACTGTACATCAGTAGGTGTGTTCTTGGAGATGGATATTGATTGGTTGCCTTAGTCGCTTGTTCAACCTTATCCAATACCTATTGTCTTGTAAATGAACTGAAGAGGCTGAATTATGTACTAGTAGCTGTGTCTTCCGAAATGGACACTGGTTGTTTTGGGCATTCATTTTCCAGATTTGTGCTTTTAAATGTCCAATTAATGGTTGTTTAATTAGATCTGAAGAAGGGTTATCTGCTACCCGAAAGTGCTCATCATTTTTAACTGTTAAAGGAATTTTTTATTTGCTTTTATTTTATTAAAGTGGATGTTTTTCTTTAGTCTGGTGACAGTGCCAGTTATTTGGCTTTTACTGATATATGTGTATACACACACACACACACACACACACACACACACACGTGTGTAATATAGGTGTGTGTGCCGCATTCACGAGAACATAGTGGAGGATAGTGTGCTGCAGTTTGAATATGTTTATTGTAAACTGCAAACAAACCCAGATTTGATTCTTATAATATTCAGCTGAAAATGGTATATGGCTGTGAAAATCTCAAATAATTTACCCAGAGTTCCTGGACTACCCCTGATAATAGTTAAGCTGGTATGCCTTTTATGATTAACAACAGGCAATTGGTGTACGAAGTAAACAATACACTTGTACTTTTACAACAGATATGTGATAGCAGACTGACAAAATGAATGCGTGTGCTTTTACTGTCTATTAAACTAAGAGATTCATGTGAAACCGTCACTTTACTACATGCTTCAGACAAAGGGGTTGTGGATAAAATAAATTAGAAAAATTATTGCAATCTTAGTAAAAAAAAAAACTCTTCTGAGATGCTGAAGCATTGTTGGATTAGAAAGTATTCAAACAGCAGCAGTCTTTCAATTTTATGTAATTGCAGACCCATATCTTTTTAAAAGCTTCCAGAAGACGTATGCAAGGTCTGTCCAGTCAGTCATTTTCTGTGCTGGATAGATTTGTTAAATGTGCATGTCCCAAGAGATAGTCATTTCATCAAGTTTTTCTTTGGTGTAACTTTAATTGGCATTAAGTTTTATCTTCTCAACCGGTTTCCTTGACCACTAGTGAGGTGACTGCATTATCTAACTCTGACTTTGCCTTCTTTTACATTATTGCCATGAATGATCTGGGGTCATGACCTTCGTTTTAAGAGGCATGCTGGTTGAGTTAATTATGTACTTGTTGCTAGGCAGGATCTGGAGATTCTGAAGCTATGTGCTGAGTCAGTAGGCAAAGTAATTTTCATTTACACTGAAGCCGTAAGCTGGAATTATATATAAGCAGAGATCACAGAGGGCTTTCTCAAGTGTTCTGCAAGACGCGGTCTTTACTGATACATCACTGTAGTAAAAAAAAAAGTTTCTAGATCTTGGTCCGTAGTGACTTTTTGCTCTTTTATTCATTTATGTTATGTCATTTATATATCATTCCTACAATATGAGCATGACAGCTTTGTAGTAAAATGGGATCTGCATTTCTGTGAAGGAGCAACCTTTCCCTGTCACAGATTTGCTTTTTTTCATGATTAAGATTTTATAAAATCAGAATATTCTTTTTCTTGTATCAAGATAATGAGAGTTTTAACTGTTTATGCTTTTCCTCTCTGGAAATAGATTTTTTTTTGTCTTAGAGACACTGTTGCTTGCATGTGTGAAACAGAAGCATTCTTGTTTGCATATATGGAACAGTATCTAAAGGTGAGGCTGCTTCAGTCAGCGCTCTCTCATTGCACTGTGTGGCTGTCCTTGAGTCTGTATGTACATTCTTTATGCTGTAGCTGTTAAAACAGTAATTGACAAAGTCAGACATTACATGTCAAAATAACCAAAGAAGCAGGAAAGCTTTTATACAGCAGTATAGTTAGTAAAGCACAAATCTGAGAGTACAGTTAATAAGAAATGAATTTCTTACTGTGGCAGTGCTTGTGGAGGGGTTTGTAGTTAGGTGCAAGGTATTTCCAAATGTATGGTATTTACTTCAAGAATGAATGTTTGCAGAGCAGTCTTGCAACTCCATATTCTTTTTCTCTGTAAAATTTAAATAGTTCTTATTGCAGCTGTCAGGTATTTGAAATTGTGAGCACAGCAATCATCACACTCTGTAGGTATGGTTATGACCTTAAAGCATTTTAGAGAACCGAACATTTTATGGTTATACCCTTGAAACATGTTAGGGAAGAGAGCAGTATATGGTTATACCCTTGAAGTATTTTAAAGAAAGAAGATTTTCAAGTTTTTTATCAAAGACAGTAGTCCGTGAAGGTAGGTCTGTTCCTAAATAAAGAAACATTTGAGTATTAATGTTTATTTAGGAACAGATCTGCCTTCAGTAGTCACTGAAGGTAGGTCTGTTCCTAAATAAAGAAACATTTGAGTATTAATGTTTCTTTATTTAGGAACAGATCTGCCTTCAGTAGTCACTGAAGGTAGGTCTGTTTCTAAATAAACATTAATACTCAAATCTGTACTTTACTACCTTATTGCAGATTGCAGTTACAAATAGTCTGCTGCAACAGGGTGTGATTTATACTGATGTTCATAATTTTGGTCACTGCTGCAGTAGCTTTAGCTGTATGGGTTATATCCTGCCAAGGTATAACAGCCAGCCAGCTTCCAAAGCTTCAGGGTACCTTCCATTCACCCAAACTGTCAGGCAGTTTAGGCTAAGCTGACTTAGACAAGTTGTGGGCGCAAATCCCGTCAGAGTTTTACTGCCGCAAAAAAGTACGCTTCCCTGAGGCTTTCAAGAATCAACAGTTGCCTTGTACCTTCCTTTACTGGGCAGACAATTTCCCTTTGGGGAAAAAACTTCCATTTTTCTTAATTTTGTTGATGCTGTGTTACTTTCCTCTTCAGAAAAATTATTTTAAAGCTTGAAGTATTGTCTTTTAATAGACTGTCTTGAGACTGTAACATACTTTTAAACTGAACGCTCGTTTTTTTCTGTCAGTTTAAAAGTGGTGTAAAGTAACTGAAAACATTTTTCTGTGGAGAAATTTTGTTTATTTTACTTTTGTGGGGCTGGCATGGTGTTTTAAAGTATTTTTACAGTGCTTTTCTGTCAAAAAAAGAAACATTTATGGACTGGTAATGTTTACCAGCAATTGCTGCTCCTCTTCCATGGGAAAGAGGTGCCATTTTTTGGCTCAGCCATGGAACAGACTACCAGTCCCATGATTAGTCCTTCTTCCAGACACAAAAAAAGAAAAAATTAAGCAAACAGCCACCACAGCAGGCAAGCTGTTTGCCTCAGCCACAGGTGGGTGACTGCTGTGGTCATTTGTTGCACCTCAGCCCACTCATCTTTTACCTTGGATCCCCACTATAGGCTGAGGGTTAGCCATGTCTTCTACAGTTGTTGGGGTCACCTCAGTGTTCAAGAGAGAGCCACTCTTTTTGGTCCTGGGAGAGGGAACAGGTAAGGTTTCCCTGTTTTGTCAGAATGCTCTGTCCATCTCCAGGGAAACAACTGCTGCTATTAGTGACATCGCTGGCCCCATTTTTCCTGTAAAAAAGAAACAAAAAAACAAGTGTGTATCTACTGAATTTACTTTTGCTAGCAGTGGGTTTAATTCAGGCTATTGATCCTTTTTGTAAAGACGTTTCTGGTAGAAGAAAGAGCGATTCTTCTCTTCCTGAAGAGATGCAAGGTTCTCAATCTGAAAACCAAAAAACTAATACCCTGAATCACAAGTCCGCGGATATACTAAACCAATAGATGTTACCAAGAAACAACAAGTAATCTGGAGCCATGAGTACAAAACACACTTTAATCACAAGTAAAACTTTCGCATTGAATGCTTCTTCAGACAAAAATTCATTTAAAAGAACAAAACATATTTTTATACAAACAGTCAATTAAATAATTAGAACAATTGATAAAGTGCAATTAAACAGTTTTAAAGGGGCCATTACCTTACTGTACAATGTAGTTCCTTAAGAACAGGATTTACAACTAAATGCCTCATTTAACCCTGGTGGGTGTTGTGCCCTAAAATGCAAGAACGACTTGCTTTCTTCTTTCTCAGTTATGTTTTGTACATCACACCCTCTAATATAATCAGTTACTACGAACAAAATAATACTTTTAAAAATGTGTGTATCATCCATACAGTGTGTGTTTATATCAAGTCTTGCTATCTGTTCGCCTTTTAATTTCTGACATATGACTATATATTCTATCTTTAAATCTTTGGTTTGTTTTTCCTATATAATAGGCACTACATTTGGAACACTTGGCCATATAAACCAAAGTTTTCATCTCACAAGTATCATGTGCTCGTAATGTAAAAACAGTTGTATGTAGTGGGTGCAAGATTGTCTTAGTGTGTGTATGTGTTTATATATATATATATATATATATATATATATATATAATGTGTGTGTGTGTGTGTGTTTACAAAATTTGCAATTATTGCACATATAAGTTCCCATTTTATGGGATTTAAAACTAGCAACTTTTATTTGGTTATTATAGCATTGTTTATTTTTTAGTGTGGTTGATTTTTTTATAACTAAAATTAGGACCTTCATCAAAGACATCCTTCAACTCTGGTACTTGAGATAAAATTGACCAGTGCTTTTCAATGATATCTTTGATTTTAGAAGTATTTCAAGATAAAGGTTAAAATGCATCTACAGTTATTTTCAATTCTTTTCATTGTTTCAGTTCCATTCCTTCTATTGTTATGAAATTCAGAAAAAATAGTCTTGTCTTCACTCAAGTTTAACTGATAGCTCCTTCCATTAAATTCTGATACCATAGGCTCAATCTGAGTAGTCATACTAATGCCTGTGTATTCAATCATGTTATTAAAAATAAATGGTGGGTGCATACCATCTCTGAAGAAACTGGATGAGTGGATCATCTTCTTCTTTCAGCTGTTCCCGTTTGGGGTCGCCACAGCGGATCATATGTTTCCATTTTTTCCTGTCCTCTGCATCTTGCTCTGTCACATCAACCACCTGCATGTCCTCTCTCACCACATTCATAAACCTTATCTTAGGCCTTCCTCTTTTCCTGTTACCTTCATCCTTAGCATCTTTTTCCCAATATACTCAGCATCCCTCCTCAGCACATGTCCAAACCAACATAATCTTGCCTCTCTGGCTTTGTCTCCAAACCTTCCAACCTGGGCTGACCCTCTAATATACTTATTCCTAATCCTGTCCACCCTCGTCACACCCAGTGCATACCTTAACATCTTTAACTCAGCCACATCCAGCTCTAACTCCTGTCTTTTTGTCAATGCCACTGTCTCCAACCCATATAGCATAGCTGGTCTCACTACCCTCTTGTAGACCTTCCCTTTCACTCTTACTGGTACTTGTCTGTCACACATCACTCCTGACACTCTTCTCCATCCACTCCATCCTGCCTGTACTCTCTTCTTCACCTCTCTTCCACACTCACCATTACTCTGAACTATTGATCCCAAGTATTTAAACTCATCCACCTTCGCCACCTCTACTCCTTGCATCCTCACCATTCCTCTATCCTTCCTCTCATTCACACACATATATTCTGTCTTAGTTCTGCTAACCGTCATTCCTCTTCTCTATAGAGCATATCTCCATCTCTTCAGGGTCTCCTCTACCTGTTCCCTACAAATCACAATGTCATCTGCAAACATCATAGTCCACGGGGACCCCTGTCTGATCTTGTCTGTCAACCTGTCCATCACCATTGCAAATAGGAAAGGGCTCAGAGCTGATCCTTGATGTAATCCCACCTCCACCTTAAACGCATCCATCACTCCCACTGCAGACCTCACCGCTGTCACACTACCCTCGTACATATCCTGTACCACTCTTACATACTTCTCTGACACTCCCGACTTCCTCATACAATACCACAACTCCTCTCTAGGCACCGTGTCATATGCTTTCTCTAAGTCTACAAAAACACATTGCAACTCCTCCTGACCTTCTCTGTACTTCTCCATCAACTCTCTCAGAGCAAACATCGCATCTGTAGTGCTCTTTCCCGGCATGAAACCATACTGCTGATCATTAATCATCACGTCCCCTTCTTAACCTAGCTTCCACTACCCTTTCCCATAACTTCATGCTGTGACTGATCAGTTTAATCCCTCTGGATGGGGCACTGTAAATTCTTATCAGAATAGCGTCCAGAATCCTCTTGGCACCCATTACTAAATGCAATCTTGGATATAAATAAGTGCATATCTTAACATATTTTTTGTATAATGTGGGTTCTAGCTGTCCTTTAACATTTTTTATCAATGTTATATCAAGAAACTCAGTTAGTCTATAATTGACTTTTTTCTGAAATTTCAAACAACTGTTGTCATTTTTAAATAAGAGATAAAATCATTCAAAGCATTAAGTAGGCCGTCCCAAGTTTAGGAACAAGTCGTCTACGAACCCCTTATAAAAGACAACATTGCCATAATACTTATTCCTAGATACAGACAAAACACGCTAATTTTCCTGTGAATTCATTCCAGTATTGGCATAAGTAGGAAAAACAAACCAAAGATTTAAAGATAGAATATGTAGTCATGTGTCAGAAATTAAAAGGCAAATAGATAGCAACGCTTTATAAAACGCATACACTGTATGGATGGCACACTTTTTTAAATTTATGATTTTGTATGCCGTATCTGATTATATTAGAGGGGGTGATATACAAAACATAATTAAGAAAGAAGAAAGCAAGTGGATCTTGCATTTTAGGGCATGACACCACCCAGGGTTAAATGAGGCATTTAGTTTAAAACCTGTTTTTAATGAACTAAATGATAGAGTGAGGTAACTGTCCCTTTAAAATTCTTTAATTGCAATTTATCAATTGTTCTAATTATTTAATTGATTTTTTTTATCATCAAGTGTATAAAGACATGCGTTCTTCTTTTTAATTAAATTTTGCCCGAAGAAGCGTAAAAAGTTTTACTTGTGATTAAAGTGTGTTTTCTACTCATGGATCCGGATTGCTAGCTTCTGAATCTGAACAGGAAGATGCAGGGACCGAGACAGGATTTTTTTCCTCAGATTTCTGATTCAGACTCTGTTTTTGATTCTCTGTCTGTTTCTCTGAGACTGTTGTTAGAATGTGCCCTTGTTTTCAGTGGGAGAACTCTTGAGATTTCTCAGTCCCTCAAAATACTGACAGTTCATACAGATGCATTTTTCAGAACCTATACCTATTCACTATTCTGTCTGCTTTTGATGTGTGTGTTACTACCTGCAATTTTCCTGATAGTCAGCTGCCCCTAAAAAGGCAAATAGGATATATAAAGATCTGATGATGTCAATTTTCATTCTTTCCTCAACTGATAGGTTTGTATCCAATCCTCTGGTCTGACTCAGCCGTTACTAAAGCTCTTGGCAACCAAACATGCTTGAGCTTCTCCCCTTACTCAGAATGCAACAACCCTAAGTTACCTCAGATCTTGTTTGCTGCTTTCATGAAAAGATGTGGTCAGCCTAGCTGTGGAACTTTCTCAGATAAGTGGACTTTTGATTATTAAAAAAGCTTATTTTAGTTAATGTCTAATATTTAGAGTATTTCTGATAATATCTCTTATTACATGTCCCTTACTCTCTTACATTTTGTTTGTATCTCTTCAGTTACCCAGTGTTGGTAATTTCTTCCCATCTCTTTCCTGGTGATTTCTCTTTTTTCTATGCCTTTACCTCCTACACTGTTGTGTAGTCCTTAGTAGTATAGTTTGTATTTTTCCCTACCCTCTCTATTAAAAAAAAATGTATTACTTTTCTTTTTTCAGTAGTTCTGCTGTAATGACAGAAAAATGCCCTGCCTGATTTAAAAAGTGTGTCAAGTGTGGGCACAAGCTACCATTATCAGATGCCCACACACTGTGTTTACTGCCTTGGACCTCAACATTTACAAGAAGTTTGCTTGATCTGCCATAGTTTCAACCCTGGGGCTTTAGCTGAGAGAAAAAAGTTAATGTTAAAAGATTTACTGCCATCTTCCCTTAGAGAAGCTATATCCGGGGCTCAATCCACCAAAGGTAGAGCTAAAGAGACTAAGCTTTCATCTCCGAAGCCTTCTACTTCATCAACCTTGGTTTCAGAGCCATCTAAGAAAAGACCTAAATTGGATCCGAGAAGGTCCCAGAGTTCTTCACCCTCAGATCCCAGGAAGAAAAAAAGCCATGGATCCGACTTTCTCGGATTCAATGAAAAAACAATCGGAACGGACTGCCTCCAGTCCTAATGTTTTCCCCAAGACCAGGTACTCTCCTACCATTAATGCCGTGCCTTCCAGGATGCCTTCACCCTTTTTGGAACAGCACCAGTCCAAGTCTCCTCCTCTTGCCTCGACTCTTTCGTCCAGATATCTGGCGGAAGAAGACATGGAAAGAACAGTGCAGATGTTCATCTTGGTGCAGATCCAGATGGGCATCTTACAGGCTCCTACCCCCTTGGGTCAGGAGACCTGTCCATCAACTACACACTCCCACTGCAACCTCCTCCTCTGATCCCTTTGGTGGTTTCAAAGTCCCTGGATCTTGAGCCTCCTGGGTCCATCCGTCTTGGATCCAAAGATAGCTTTATCTTTGGATCCAAAACTTACTCTGAGTGCTCTGATTCATATTTCTTCGGATCCAGATGACTCTCAGAGCTGAAGCTTCCCTGTCGGATGTGAGGTGTTAGGAGTAAACTCAGAAAATGTCAGAGCCATGTCTGCCCCTCAGAGCCTCAGCACTGGATAGCTTGGCTGCAGTTTCCTCCTCAAGGAGAATTGCCTTCAGAGTGGGGGAGGACAGTGGCCCAGAAGCTTGCCTTCTCAGCACAGGGGTTTTCTTTCTCTCCGGGGCAATCTGCCTTTGAAGTGGTGAAGAGAGTATTCTGTGCTTCGACAGGACAGACTGATCTAAACTCCTCGGATCCTTAACCTTGTACCCTGAAGCCTGTGTGCTTAGAGCTTCATCATTCTTTACAACAGGGACAGCCAGTCCATGACCCCCAGGCTTCCCAGCAGGGTATTGCAATTTCTTCTGATACCTCCCTGGAACACATCACTGAGGAGGTCCCCAGGAAAAAGAAGTGCAAGAGAAAGCACTTGGACTCTCCACAAGAGTAAGTCACAGAGAATATGGACTGAGAGGTGTTTGGACACCCAACAACCCTTCATCTGAGGAGTCTGTATTCCTGGAGGCTTTTGGCACTGTCCTGTCTACCTCCTGGGTTACTTCACCTGTTGATGAGCTCATTGATTTGATCTCTGGGCAGTAGTGGAAGGAACTTGACACAGTTGAACCCATATCCAGAATGGACAAGATTCTGGCACCACCTTCGGGGAAAGAATTTTGGGCTAAAGGGGGGGGGGCGTTGATGCCATGGTTGTGGCAGCAGCCACCAAAAAGGAACTTGCTGAACAGAGTTCCACTGCTCATCCACCTAACAGGCAGTCTAGGGCAATGGACAGGTTTGAGAAGCTTGTCTATGCTTTAGCCACCTTTGCCCTAAGGTCACTGAATTATTTGGGACATTTTACTAGTTTGCAGAGGGATTTGGTCAAGGAAATTTCAAATACCCTCTCAGGATCTGTTTCTGCAGAGATCCAAGCATCCGTGACTTCTCAGTTTGCTACCCTGCAATCTATTTCAAATTCATCCATGAGGCTTATTTTGTATGTAGCTTAAGGAGCCTCAAGGGCAGCGGATTCAGGCATTTCCATCAGGAGATCTGCTTGGAAGTGCTTATGTGATTTTGCGGAGCCCATCAAGTCGTCGTTTGTCAGTGCTGCCTCTGACAGCACTTCCTTGTTCGGCCCCACAGTGAAAGCAACTTTATCCAAGTATGAGAAGGATGGAAAGACCCTGTCTGCAGTGGGCGTATGTTTTTTAATCCCTCAGAGATCGTTTTCAAGGAATCCATGAGGTGGTCAAAAGATGTAGTTCAGAAAATCCCAGGGTCCTTCCAGGACCTGTGTGGAGGAACGTCTTCCAGGAGCAGAGGGGGGAACTCCAATGGTAGATGCCACCCCCCCAATGGCAGAGGAGGCCTGCAAAAAACATAGGTCCAGAGATGCTTTCTCCTGAAAGGAGGCCTGATTGCCCACTTCTGGAGGCAATCAAGAGTCAGTTATCCATGCAACAGAGAGCCTGTCTAGACATAACAAAAGATACTTCGCTGCAATAGATTATATTCAGAGGCTATATAATACCCTTTTCCCTTCCACCTCCAGTCTCAAGAAAAATCCCCAATGTTCCACCTGGTCAGAGGGAAGAATCAGCAATTCAAGTAAAAAAGCTGCTAGAAAAAGAGTCATCCAAGAGGTTTCAATAGACCAAATACAATCCAGAACATACTCAAGGTTCTTTTTAGTGCCAAAGATAACCAGGGACTGGAAACCAATTTTGGATCTCAGTAACTTGAACAAGTCAGTTCAACATATCAAGTTTCGGATGGTCATGGTTCAGTCCATTTTCGGGCAAGGACAACTGGATGTGCTCGTTAGACCTTCAGGAATACTTACTGTCACATAAAGATGAACAGACTATCTAGAAGGTACTTATGCTTCTGGCTGGGAGCCAGTCACTGCCAGTTAAGAGTTCTGCCCTTTGGTCTCACCACAGCCCCCAGGGTGTTCATCAAATGCTTGGCAGTAGTAAGAGCTCACTTGAGACTACAGGGATTCAAGGTGTTTCTATATCTAGATGACTGGCTCCTTACCGCCCTGACCAGGCATCAATTGATAAGGGCAAGAAATCAGGTTTTCCAGACTTGTTCTCATCTGGGAATAACCATAAACTATGACAAGTCTCAGTTGAAACCAACTCAAAATTTGGAATTCATAGGAGCAGTGTTCAACACAAAGTCAATGATAGCTTCACTGCCTCCATCAAGAATACAAACTATGTGATCACAGGTCAGAAAAATAATCCGCAGTACCAAGATTTCAACCCACTTTGCCCTTCAAGCTCTAGGATCACTGTCAGTGGCAATAACACTAGTACCTTTAGCCACATTTTATATGAGGATCATCCAGTGGATGTTTGGAACTCAATGGTTGATAACTTTACCAATCCATGTCAACCCAGGTATGGATCACTCAGACATGCAAGAGAGATCTCTGGTGGTGGATTCAATCAGATCAGATTCTACAAGGCCGTCCATTCATCTCCCCTCAGCCCAAGGCCATAGTGACCATTGACGCTTCCCAGTTGGGGTGGGGCATTTTATGGGGAAAACAGTCCAAGGTACTTGGACCCCCGAAGAGGCTGGCATGCATATCAATGTGCTACAGATGAGAGCGGTGCTTTTAGCATTGCAGGCCTTCCAGGATGCTCTCCATTCGTGGATGATTGCATTTCGAACAGACAATATGTCAGTTGTTTGGTACATCAGCAATCAAGGAGGGACCAGATCTTACCCTTGTGTTGAGAAGCGCTCCGTGTGCGGCAGGGGTTGATCTCATCCAACCCCTTTCTAATAGCAATGCACATTCCGGGGAAGTCCAGTGTGATAGCAAACAAACTGAGCAGGTGCATTCTTCTACCTAATGAGTGGTCTGTTAACAAGAATGTGCCTTGCTGCAGTCTTTTTGATTCTTCCCTGAACAACAAATACAGCAGCTACTTTACTGTAATTCCCCCTCCCCCCACAGGGGGAATCACTGAAGGATGCTCTACTTCACGACCGGATCTCCAGTATACTTTTTGCCTACCCACCAATCCCATTAATTCCAAAATTTCTGCAGAAAGCTGTCAGGTTGAAGAGCAAAATCATCCTCATTGCCCCTTACTGGCCGTGATGGATTTTGGTTCCCTTCCTTTGGCGTCACTTATTTCACCAACCTTGGATTCTGGACCAGGCATGATCCATCCTGATGTAGCAGACCTCAGGTTGACTGCCTGGTTTCTCCAGTTCCATTAATAGCCAGACATCCGATGCTGTCTTTCTCCTGTCCAACATATACTTTTATCTTCCCTTAAACCTTCAGCATGAAAACTCTATTCAGGTAAATGGAAAAGATTTGTTTACTGGATAGAACAAAATCATGTTGAACCTTTTTCAGCTGTGATGCATAACATACTTGAGTTTTTAGCCCAACTTTTTAAAGGAGCTAGTTCTCCAGCCATTAAAATTCAGTTAGCAACAATATCAAACTTTTACACTGGATTTGAAGGTTGTTTAGTAACCTCTTATAAGTTGTGCAGAGCTTTCTTGCAAGGCACTCTCCTTTTGAGGCCTTGGTTTAAAGAGCCTATTCCCCTTGGGATCTCAGTCTGGTACTGCAGACGCCAATACATTTCCCCTTTGACCAGCAGGTAAGTATGACCTTAAATGTCTTACTTTGAAAACTGTTTTTCTAGTAGCCATTACCTCTGTAAGACAAATTTTAGAGATTCAAGCATTGTCTTCAAAACCACCATACTTGATCTTTCACAAGGATAGAGTGACGCTACGAACAAATGCCTCCTTTCTTTCCAAGATGGTGTCAGAATCTAATATCAATCAATCCATTAATTTGCCAGTATTCTTTCCTAATGTTGTAAACAAGGGTGAATACGTTACATTTATTGGATGCACACAAACGATTACATTTTTACCTGCATAGAACAAAAGACATCAGAAAAACAGACCAATTGTTTGTTTTCTTTGCAGAATTGAAATTGGGAAACCCGGTTGCCAAAGTAACTTTTACTGACTGACTGTATTTTATTTATTTGTAACAAAACTGGGTGTTCCCTTAGCACAACCGGTACAAACTCTTTCAGCTAGGTCAATGGCAACTTCTTCAGTTTTCCTATCCAGTACTTCCATGGATGACGTATGTGCAGCAGCAACTCGGGCCACTCCCCATACTTATTACCCATTACAAATTGGATGTGGTCTCCAATGATGGAGCATCATTTGGTTCAACTGTGCTCAGGAATATCCTTCCTTAGAGTCCACCTGGGATTATAGGTAGCTGGGGACTCTGTCCCATCAGTTGAGAACAGAATGAAAATTAACATCAGATAAAGAAGTTGTCTACTTACCATAATGTTCTGTGTTGTCCATTTTTATTCTTCCTCAACTTCCTGCCCATTAACCCCCATCCTTTCTATTCACAAACTTCTGCTCGAATGAGCTGTTAAAGGAACATCATTATCCTTTATACTGAGCTCCAGATATATTTTTCTCCTATACTGAGCATGTGCAATTTTATGTCTCCTATATTTATGCATGTTAAACATTTATTTTCTGGTAAAAAATCAAACAAGATCTGAGGTAACTTTGGGTTGGTGCATTATGGGTAACATAGAGGCTTGAGTGTTTTTGGTTACTACAAACTTTAATAATGGCGAGACCCATCATTTGAGGAAGAATGAAAATGGACAGCACAGATGGAATGTTATGGTAAGTGCATAACTTTTTTTTTTTTCTCAGTCCTTTAAATTTTTATATACTATTCCCAAACCTGACCCAGCAGAGATGTAGCTTTAGTTAATTCCACTACTGCTAAACACTTCATTAATTCCAGACCTACTCATTCTGATAAAGATTGCAAAATGATTCATATAGGTATGGGAAACAAGGGTATACTTCTGCAACTTTGATTTTCAGAATTTTCAGTTGTCAGGCTCATATCTTAAGGTTTATTATAACAAACTGAGGAATGTTTTGTCTGCTGTTTTTTCTTGAGGATAAATCTTCTTTAAATTATTTTATTTCTTCTGTTGCACAGGTCGCTACTGATTGTTTACAGTGTGTGTATGACTCTGTTGATACCAGGTCGCTACTCATTGTTTACAGTGTGTGTATGACTCTGTTGATACCAGGTCGCTACTCATTGTTTACAGTGTGTGTATGACTCTGTTGCACAAGTCTCTACTGTTGCACAGGTCGCTACTCACTGTTTACAGTGTGTGTATGACTCTGTTGCACAGGTCATTACTCACTGTTTACAGTGTGTGTATGAGACTGTTGATACCAGGTCGCTACTCATTGTTTACAGTGTGTGTATGACTCTGTTGATACCAGGTCGCTACTCATTGTTTACAGTTTGTGTATGACTCTGTTGCACAAGTCGCTACTGTTGCACAGGTCGCTACTCACTGTTTACAGTGTGTGTATGACTCTGTTGATGCTATTTCAGAGCTATGGCCACCGGTAAGGTTTTAAGGAGGCTTGCATGGCAGCATTCTCAGAACCCCTCAGACATACCTCTCAGTTGGTATGTACAAGCAATCTGGACTGAGCCAAACATGATAGGGAATAAAGGGCCAAAAATAGATAAACTTATTAACATACTAAAATATTTTGCATTAGCATGCATTTTCTCAAGGATATCAAGTCAAAAACTCAAATGCCTGTTATTATTTAGTGACATCTTTTCTCAGTGTTGTGCCAGAAAACTACAAATTTATTTTCTGAGGGACAACCTAAAATAAGTGGCAAAATTCTGGACATCCTTTGACTATCTGGACAGTTGAGAGATGTGCTCCCAGATTATGTTAAAATGCGATTTTAAATTCTCCCTTGGTTAGAGATTGTGTTTGGCCTAGGTCCTGCAGAGGTGATCAAAAAGTGTGATGGAAGGGCAAACGGGTCCAGGGAATCTATAACATTTTTCTTCCCTTTTCCAAATTTTCCAAGGGATTTTCTGTCTCCTCAGCCATTTTTGGCAAAAAACAGAATGAACGGTCTCAAAAAGTACAGGTAAACAGACGTTTAGGAAGAAATTGCAAGGGGGTTCCAAAAAAGAAGTTGTGAACCTCCCAAAACCAAGGACAGTCAAACCAGAAAGAAACTTTGTTACCCCCTTCCACCCTTACCCCTTCTTTCTTCCAGAAAGTCTGAATCTCCATTTTTTTTGTTTAGCAACAGTTTTTTCATACAAATTGTTTCTGAAAATCATTCATCAAGGTTACAGATGGCAGTGGGGAAAAATTCCTCCTTTCCAGGGGATCATTTATCATCCTCCAGATCAGACTTTAGAAACCATTCCTCCTTCCTAGTTGGGGAAGTGTTTTTATTCAAGGGTGATTCTATTGCCAACAAAACAAAATGCTTGGAAACCAGATGATGTTCTTCGTGTTTCACTGTTGCAGTCATTACATTTGGGTAATCTGCTGGCAGGTTGCCGTCAGTTGGCCTGAATATCAAAGTCTTGGGTCCTGCGTCGGTTGCTGTCTCCTCTTCCATGACGTCAGGTGTATAAAACATGCAGCCGACGCCATTTTCTATAGTCTTTCTTGCCGCGCGGTGCCCGAAGCAGAAGCAGTTCGCAAGTGCCGGTCGGCCGACTCCTGAAATTTTCGCATTCGAGTTTCAGAACCGAAGTCTTTAACTAAAGCTAAGTACCCCGTTGGGGAAACTTTTTCTTGCTCCTTACCGATGTCAGTAAAAGTTAATAATTGCATTACTTGTGGGAAACAAATACCTCATAAGGATTTTCATTTGTACTGTATTCCTTGCCTAGGCCCAGATCATAACGTGCCTTGCTGTCGGTTTTGTGCTAGATTTAACCAACGCACTATTAAGCATCTGTATACTTTTTGTAATTCCTTGAAACTACAACTGCAGAATTGATAACAGGGTTATCAAACTTCCACGCTTTCCTGGGAATTTACTATATTACATATTCCCCCAAATGATCTAACTAGATCCCAATTGACCATACTTATGAATATCTTTTTGTTAATGAAACTGTATATAGCAACTAATTGGTTGAATCCATCGCAAACATCATGGGACAACTTTAAGAATCTAGCGATAAAACACATACTAGCCCTCAAATTACTAATCACTGATCATACCAAACATATAAATAATCAGAAGATCTGGGAACAATTTTTTAACATTATATTGGCTTAATGTGTGGAACCCAGGATAACCCTTGGATATTAATACTATAAAGTAAACTTTAATAGTAATCAAATTATTATAAGATATAATACCTATTGTCTAGACTCTTCAAATGTCTTTTCTTGTGTTAAAATGAAAGCATTCATGTATATAGTGTACATATGTTGTAGGATTGTTTTTTGTAGTATTGTTTGGAAACTACCTGTGTATATCACGCTCAAATATGTGTATGAACAATTGTAAAAGTAGTAAAGAATTATTATTGGAAAAAAAAGCATCAGTATACTTTTGCTTCAAAATATTTTGGAAACGGATTTAATTACCATGAAATGTCATCGGATAGCAATTCGACTACCGGAGTTCACAAAAAATGCAAAGAAAAGGACAGAGACAGACCGTCGAGGTCCAAAACAGACTACGAAGCTTCTCCTAAGCCAGTTGCCGGCACTCAGTGAAGTGCTTTTGCAGCCCCTGATACCTGCTACTTTTGAGTCGCAGGCCTCTGCAGAGACCCATGTGGAGTCCGGTTTGCTGTGAGATTCTCAGAGTATTGTACCCACTGATGTCTCTCCCTCAGATGGGTCCGGAGCCACTGAGCAGACACCGGCTTCTGAGGGTGTTTTCAGGCCTTAACATTTCTATATAAAACCGACACCAGCTTCAAAAACAACTTCTAAGGCTAAAAAACTGACTGACGCATGAGCCACATGCTCAGACCCCTCTGCCTAAAAAGCAGATGATCAAAATGGCTGAGGACTTAATTACCTTTGTCAGGGGTTCCCAACCCCCTCCTGATAAGAGGCCTAGGCAAGACACTGATTATAAATCTTCAGATCAGGTTTCTATTTCTTCTGATTCCTCTTCTGATGAGGAATTTTCTATACCACCCTATGAGGATTCGGATGCAGAAGAATCCATCCCATCTGCATCTCTTCCTGAAGATTATTCTTTTGGAGAATCCTTGCATACTTTAAGGGAACATTTTCATTGGGAGAGTCAGGATTTCTCTGAATCAAAAAAGAGGCTTAGGGATTTCGGCCTTTGGCTATACCTCTTGTATTAGACATTGTAGATGATGTGTTTTTGGAATCTAGCCTCCAGCTCCTAGTAAGCCAGACAGATATTACAGGGTTCCTGACCCCAAAACTATCTCACAGGGTCCCAAAGGTGTAAAGACCTCTTCAGCCAAGAATCCTACCCCCTCTGATAGAGATTCCAGGGCACTGGACAGATGGGGAAAGAAGGTTTATACATCTGCAACCTTGGCAATTATGGCCTTAAACTGCCAGTTTCATATGCTTAAATATCAACAGCATGTTATGGGATTATTGAAACAGAAAATGATGTTGATTTCTGAATGTGTGTAAAACAAAGAATTACAGGAATTACTGCATGCAGCAGAACAGGTTGGAAAGCATACTTTGCAATGTGGTTTTCATTCTTTGGAGGCTTCTTGCAGGGCCGCAGTTACTGGATCTGTGATTAGAAGGCATGCCTGGCTCAAAGAGCAAAATCTGCCTGATCATGTTAAAGCTAAATTGTTGGATGCCCCTTTACAGCATGATAGTTTGTTTGGTAATAAGGCAGAAGAGATTTTAAAGAAAATGGAAGACAAAGCTAAATCTATGCAAACTGTAAAAGATTTCTTACAAGTGCAGCCACCCAGATTCAGTAGACACTGGCCTACAAAAAAATTGGTCCTTTCCTGTGTCGAACAGAGCCTCACGAGGCAAATCCAGATGCTCAAAAGGCTCTAGATATCAATCACAGGGTTCTTACAGGTCAAAGCAATGGGGTGCCTCTACCTCCAAATCTGGGGGAAACAAAGCACAATCTTACAGTAAGCAGTCTCAATGACTTCCCTCTTCCATCACCAAGCACTTATCTTTTGGCAGCCCCCTGGGGGGAAAATTAGCACTTCATGCTCAAAATTGGCAGTTAATAACCCAGGACAAGTGGGTATTAAACATAGTATCCCAGGGGTACAGATTTAATTTCCATACCTTTCCAGTTCCAAACGGTTGGCCAGATCTACCACAAAATCAATGGGCGGAGGCACAGAAACAAGTTGCGTCCCTCATGGATATGGGGGCTATTCAGCCAGTACCAGAACAGGAAAAAGGGCAAGGGTTTCATTCAAGACTGTTCCTGGTACCCAGAAAAGACAATGCCTGGCATCCAATACTGGATTTATCGATTTTTGAACACATTCTTGGACATCCCAAAATTCAAAATGCTGACTTTACAGCAGCTTCTGCCCATGCTGGGCAAGAATGCTTGGTTAGTGACTCTAGACTTAAAAGTGGCATACCTGCATATCCCAATAAGGGAATCTTGCAGAAGATACCTCCGTTTCAAGGCTGGTTTCATGCATTACCAATTCTCTGCACTGCCCTTTGGCTTATCTACTGTGCCCAGGGTCTTTACAATGTGCCTGGCACCAGTAATCATATTTTGCAGACAAAGAAGCATACAAATCTATCCTTACTTGGACGACTGTCTCATTCAAGCAGAAAACAAGGACATTCTTCTTCAACATCTGGCGTTTGTAAAAAGGCTTCTAACATGCCTAGGGGTACACAAACGAAAAGAAATCACAACTGGTACCTTCTCAAAAAATTACATTCCTGGGTGCAAGCTTGAATACAACTGCCCAGATGACTTACCTTATGCCAGACAAACAAAGGCAACTGACTATTTACTTGAAACAGATGGCAACAAAAACCCAGTTATCTACAAGACAAATTCTGCAGGCTTTGGGGTTCATGGCATCCTGCATTCAACTAATTCCATATGCAAGACTGCATATGAGGAAACTACAGTGGTCTCTAAAAAGTTTATGGAGTCAACATTGTCACAGCCTGGAAACAATGATTCCTCTCATTCCTTGCCTGCAACAGGAGCTCCTATGGTGGGCAGAGGCCTGTCACCAAAACAAGGGACTGTCATTCATTCTACCGCCTGCCGCCCAAACCCTGACTACAGACGCATCAGACTATGCTTGGAGGCCCATCTGGCAGGGAGATGCATTCAGGGCGAATGGAGCCCAAATCAAATGCACCTACATATCAACCAGAAAGAAATGCTAGCTGTACAGAATGCTCTGACAGCCTTCAAGGACTTTCTTCATCCAGGACAACTACTGATAAAGACGGACAACACCACAATTATGTGGTACATAGGGGTACCCACTCTTACCCCTTTTGCAGACTGCCATGGCCTTGTGGAGCACAGCCTTGCCTTACCAAATATATATACAAGCTCAATTCCTGCCAAGAAAGCAAAATACTCTGGCAGACGAGCTAAACAGAAACATTATGGACCCATACGAATGGAAACTGGATCCACAAATCTTCAGCATGTTGACAAGAAAATGGAGGAGTCCAGACATAGATCTTTTTGCCTCTCCCCAGAACTATCAGTTGGGCAACTTCTGCACAAGAATTCATTGCAAAAAAGCTTGGAAAGTGGATGCTCTATCCTTCATCTGGAAAAACCTGTCCGTCTATGCCTTTCCCCCTCTGCCTCTGCTCTCCAAAGTTTTACTAAAAGTCAGACAGGAAAAACCGAAAATAATTCTCATTGCTCCAGACTGGCCTCACCAACACTGGTACCTGCTTCTACGCAATATGTCACACCTTCCTCCATGGTAACTGCCTCAGACACCTCATCTACTGTCTCAGCAGAACTATCAAATTCTGCACCCTCAGCTCCAAATTGCAGCATGGCTAATCAACTAATTTCACCAATCACATCTCTCAGTAAACCTGTGATGTATGTCATTTTGGAGGCTAGAAGCCTAGTACTAGAAAATCTTATGCTGATAAGTGGAAAATATTCTGTGCCTGGAACCAAGCACAAGGAATAAACACAGCAATGCCCAATATTCCTCAGATTCTGCAATATTTAACTGAGATGCTTCACAAGGGCCTATCTTTTTCTTCTATAAAAATCCATGCCTCTGCCATCTCTGCTCATTACAACACAGAGCCTCCTCTCTTTTCTCATCCCCTGCTAAAGCAGTACCTTAGAGGGGCCAAAAATTTGAGACCTCCCAGGAGAGCACCAACTCCTGCATGGGACCTCAGTTTTGTGCTGGAAAAACTCACCCTACCTTCTTTTGAACCAGCTGTTACTGCAGACATAAAATTTCTTTCTTGGAAGATGGCCTTTCTTTTAGCAGTCACTTCAGCTAGAAGGATTTCAGAACTACAGGCTCTTGTGGCAGTGGAGCCTTTCATTATCTTTTATCTGGACAGGGTGGCCCTCAGAACCAATCCATCCTTTATGCCTAAGGTAGTATCCAGTGTGGCTCTTAATCAGACCATTCATCTGCCAACTTTTTTCCCAAATCCACAGAACAAGGGGGAGCGGATTCTGCATTCATTGGATGTACAGACAACTAAGATTCTACTTAAACAGGACAAAATCTCTAAGGAAGTTTGAACAACTACTGGTGGCATTTGCTGCAGGGGCAGAGTGAAAGGCTATTTCAAAGCAGACTATTTCAAAATGGATAAGCCATTGTATTCATTTCTGCTACATGCACTATGGTAAACCTGTCCCTAAGGGGATCAGATCCCATTCCACCAGGGCTGCATCTACTTCTGCAGCTTTTCTCAGAGGGGTTCCTACCAGAGACAGTCTAGAAGCTGCTACTTGGAGCTCAGTTAATACGTTCACCAAACATTACCATTTACCTCTCTTTTCTAAATCCAGGGCAGGCTTTGCCACTGCTGTCCTGCAGGGCCTTATAGCTGCTCCTAATGCTGTATAATTCCATCCTCCCAACCATAGCTTTGGGATTCTACCCAAATGTAATGACTGCAACAGTGAAACACAAAGTACATAGTACAGTTGTGTACACTTACCATAAATGTAGATGTTCGAGTGTATTCACTGTTGCAGTCCTGGTTACCCACCCGCCCAGCCCCCTTTTTCTCTATTATTATACCTCTTCTTTCCTTTACTATGCTCAAAAGCCTTTTTGGTGTATTTGCTTTTAGTTGGAGGTATATTTTTGTGTTCTAAATAACATGCATATATATTTTATAGATTTGTTTTCCCATGTTTCAGGAGTTTTCATCTAGCACTTCTGTTTCTATTGCTTTATTGCCAACACTTGCTGACTCACTCCTAAAAGAAGCCTATCTGCACATCCCTATCAGGGAAACATGCAGGAAATACCTACGTTTTAGGGCAGGATCTATGCATTATCAGTTCTCTGCACTTCCCTTTGGCTTATCCACTGCTCCCAGAGTATTCACAAAATGCTTGGCTCCAGCCATTGCCTATTGCAGACAGAGAAAAATTCAAATTTACCCGCACTTGGACAACTTCCTGATTCAGGTAGTCAGTCAGGGAAAGCTGTTGCAGCACCTGACATTTGTAAAGAGCCTTCTAAACTCCCTGGGGTACACTATCAACGAAAAGAAATCAAAACTAGTACCCAGTCAAAATATTGTATTCCTGGGAGCAAGCTTGGACACAGCATCCCAGATGGCTTTCCTTACTCAAGAAAAACAACCCTGTCTGACAGACTACTTCACTCAAATGGCCACCAGAACCCAGCTATCCTCAAGGAAAATCCTGCAGGCCGTAGGGTCCATGGCTTCTTGCAACCTACTAATTCCATATGCCAGACTGCATATGAGGAAACTTCAGTGGTACTTAAGTCTTTGGTGCCAACATTCTCAGGACCTGGAAACTGTCATACCTATCATACCTTGTCTAAGGACAGAGTTTCTTTGGTGGCCAACTGTATGCAACCACAACAAGGGACTTCCCTTTACTCAACCCCATGCCGCCCAGACCCTAACCACAGATGCATCAGACTTTGCCTGGGGGGCACACCTGGACGACAAGTGCATTCAGGGCCACTGGAGCCCAAGTCAAATTCATCTGCACATCAACCAAAAAGAGATGCTAGCTGTTCAGCATTCTCTAACAGCTTTCAGATCCCTACTCTCACCAGGACCCCTGTTAATAAAAACAGACAATGCCACAATTATGTGGTACATCCAAAAGGAGGGGGGAACCCACTCTTACCCACTCTGCATGCTAGCCATGCCCCTGTGGAACATGGCTTTGGACATGCATGTTCATCTGCAAGCTCAATTTCTGCCAGGCAAGCAAAATTCACTGGCAGATGACTTAAGCAAAAATCTCCTAGATTCACATGAGTGGTAATTAGAACCCAGCACCTTCAGCCTTCTAATTCAGAAATGGGGGACCCCAGAGGTGGGCCTCTTTGCCTCCCCCTGCAATCACCAGATCAGCAAATTCTGCACCAGGACACCTCACAGCAGGGCCTGGAAAGTGAATACTCCATCCTTCCAGTGGGAAATGCCACTCAATCTGTGCATTCCCCCCTCTGCACCTTCACTCAAGAATATTACTCAATATAAGACAGGACAGACCAAGGACAGTCCTGATTGCCCCGGACTGGCCACGCTAGTACTGGTACCCACTACTACACAGCCTGTCACCGGTGCCACCCTGGCACCTACCCCAGATGCCAACCCTTCCCACTCAGCAGGGGGGACAGATATTGCATCTGCAACTGCAAATCCTGAATCTTGCAGCCTGGCTTATTTCTTGAATTCTCCCCCAGTGACCAGCCTAAGCAAGCAGGTACTGGACATCATTCTTGAAGCCAAAAGACCAGTACAAGGAAATCCTATGCTGATAAGTGGAAAAGGTATTGCTCCTGGATTCAGTCTAAAGGAGAGGACACAGCACTGCCCTCCTTACCTCTATTCCTGGATTACCTAGCAGATCAACTGCACAGAGGCCTATCCTTCTCCTCCATTAAGGTCTATGCCTCTGCCATCTCGGCTCATTACAACACTGAGCAACCTCTCTTCTCTCACCCTCTCATTAAACAGTTTATAAGAGGGGCAAACAACTTAAGGCCACCAAGGAGAGCAACCACCCCTGCTTGGGACCTTAACTTTGTACTGGAAAAGCTCACGCTCCCACCCTTTGAGCTTGCAGCATCAGCAGAGTTAAAATTCCTCTCTTGGAAAACAGCCTTGCGTCTGGCCATCACTTCAGCTAGAAGAGTCACTGAGCTACAAGCACTTATGGCTGTGGAACCCTTCATTATTTTTCATGCTGACAGGGTCTCCCTCAGGACTAATCCTTCCTTTATGCCTAAAGTGGTGTCCAGTGTGGCTCTCAACCAATCTATCCATTGCCGACCTTCTTCCCTAATTCTCAAAATAAAGGGGAAAGGATCCTGCACTCCTTGGATGTGCATAGACAGCTCAGATTCTACCTGGATAGGACTAAAACCCTTCAGGAAATTTGACCTGTTACTGCACAGTTTTCCACCAGGGGCAGAGGGCAAGGCCATTTCAAAACAAAGAATTTCCAAATGGATAGCACACTGTATCCATTTCTGCTACAAACACCATGGGAAACCAACCCCTCAGGGGGTCTGAACACATTCCACTAGGGCAACTTCTACCTCTACAGCATTCCTCAGGGGAGTCCCTACCAGGGACGTTCTGGAAGCTGCTACCTGGAGTTCTGTACACACCTTCACCAAGCATTACCACCTTCCTATCTTTTCGAAATCCAGGGCGGGTTTTGCAGCTGCAGTCCTGCAGGGCATACTAGCCAGCCCCAACTCTTCTTGACTTGCCTCCACCCTTCCTTCAGCTTTGGGAATCAACCCAATTGTGATGACTGCAACAGTGAAACATGAAGAACATAGTACAGTTGTGTACACTTACCAAAAATGCAGATGTTCAAGTGTATTCACTCTTGCAGTCCTGGTTTCCCTCCATCCAGCCCCCTTCACTGTCTCTCCTCTCTGTGTTTATAACTCACCCCTTACAGGGGTATTGGTATTGGTATTCACTTTTTACTGGTGGTGATTTTCCCACCATACCTTGGCTCCCTATTAGGGGGCTCCTGACATTTAGGGCAAGAAAAACTGATGTAATGGTGTCAGCTGATTGTTTTTATACCCCTTACAACCTGATGTCAGTCCTGGAGCAACAGCAACCGACGGAGAAATACTAAGTATCTGGTATTCGGGCCGACTGAGGGCTACCTGCAGGCAGATAACCCAATTGTGATGACTGCAACAGTGAATACACTCGAACTTCTACATTTATGGTAAGTGTACACAACTGTACTTTTTCCTCCAATTACTGTTATTAAGAATAATATGTTCTTCCCTACATGCTTGTGCACACAGCTCAGGTTTTATTTGGGAAAAGACAAAACAATAAGGAAGGACATTCAGCTGAACAATAGGAAGGCAAAACAGTTAAGCGGGCGCTGTTCATATGCCTAATCAAATGTTCTTCTATTACAGCAAATGTACAATTCCTAGAGCACATTTTATAAGAACTTTGTCTCTGTTCGCCGCTTTGTTTTCTAAAGTAAGCTGGGATAATATTTACTTGGCTATTCCTTTGTCATCTCAGAAGACATTTGCCAAGCATTACAAGTTAGACACAACTTCTAAATATAGTCCTTTATTTGCGGGTCATGACTTTCAGTGGCATTTTCCCTCAGGAGAGCCAACAAAGAAAATTGTAGTTGGGGACTGTGCTCCAATTGTTTTCCCACTTGGAACTCTCCAAAGTCGGGTGTAAAAGGTATCGGTACTCACCATATTGGTGGACCTGTGAGGTACGGCCTGGTTGCTGGAAGCATACCACCCTCCATCCCTCTTCTTATATGTTTCACATTTGATCCAGAATTGGATGCTTTCTCTTGGCAGTGCATTATGAGAGTAACATTCAGGGTTTGGCAGTTGTAAAGGTTCTGGCAGTTATGTTGAATACCCATGACTTTTGTTTTCGAGCTGTTCTTTACTCTACAGGCAGAATTAGTTGTGTGTAGTTTGGAAACAGATTTTACAAAACATTGTGCCTATATTTTAAAATATAAAAGTAATACCTAATTCAACCTCTGTTTTCTCTGCACCCAGTAATTGCACTTATATACTCCCTGCTTTGAAATCTCAGATGATGATTATTGTTATGCACTTTACTTCCCTGTTTTAAAGATCGCATTTCCTTTTATTTCTTTCTCTTACAGTTGTCATTATATCTTCTAAAAATGGTGTTTGATTTCCATTTTCTTGGTATTATTTTTTGTCTGCTGACAGCATTGAACTCAAAAAGACCTAGCTGTATCTTGGCTCTTCTAACCCTAAACACCAACTCAAAAACATCATCTCCATAGTTGCCACAATTTGTTCACTGTAACAGTTGCATCAAAGAGTTCTGTAAGAAGTCGAAGGTCATTCATCTCCACATGTTCCCAGTTTCTTCTTCTTCTTTACCCTTCACATCTTCAACATTTACTCTCCACTTGGTGGAATATCGTTTTGGAGCCTATTCACACTTCTTCTTTCGGCTTTTCCCGGTTAGGGGTCGCCACAGCAGAACTCCGGTCTGCTAATGATTGGCAATAGATTTTTTATGGGTGCTGAGGTGCCAGCTCGACGCCCAATCTTCAGTGAAGGCACGCCCATTCTACGCATGTCTTTCGAACTCCACTTGACTGCGGGGAGGACATGCAGACTCCACACAGAAGGCGCTCCCGCCGAGAATCGAACGGGAGAACCTCTTGCTGTGAGGCAACAACGCTACCGCTGCACCACCGCGTCATCTAGATTTCGTTGCATACTTGGGTGCCCTGGAAATCTCTTCCCATTGTTCCTTCATAATTTGTCTGTCTGTTCTTTTTCACAATGTTTTCTAATTTCCTGGGATTGATTGTTATAATTATCACACAAAATCGTATATGTTCTGTTTATTTATTTATACTAGAAGCTCCACCAGGACTATTCTTTCACATACAATTCCTGTGTCCAGCTGGTTTTGTTAGTGTTTGGCTGCTTTCCTCTGTTACAAGAGATTATCCCTAACCTGCACGTCAAATACTTAATTGTCTTCCTCCCACTCCATTACTTTTCTGTTCCAGTCTTATCTGTTACTAGTCCCTTGTTTTCTTAGCTAATTCACTCCAATTACTTATATCCACTTCCTGCCTAAATTATGTGTCCTTACATCCCTATTAGAAAAACATCTTTGCACAGGCCCACATTACTTAGTCTTTATAACAATTTTCTGCTCTTTTATAGTTTTAATATTCTGTATGGACATCACTGTTTTCCTCAGTGGTTAATGTCAAAAATACTAATTTCTGTTTATCCTGTGTACTTTCCCCTTAGTACCACCATCATCTTTTCACGCTTTGATCTTTATCCTTCAGCCTGTATACATGTAAAAACTTCAGTGTATAGCCTTAAAATACCCTTTCAAATCTTAGTCGTAATTTTCCTTTATCATTAGAGAGGATCAGTTTATCCCTGTTAACTCTTGCTTTCCTCTCCTAAATAAAGCTATTGAGTTCCTTATTAATTCTCACCTACAACGTCGTTTAGCTTATAAAGTTATGCCTGGCCTTCATATACAGTGGATATAAAAGTTTACACACCCCTGTTAAAATGCCAGGTTTTTGTGATATAAAATGACACCACAGTAAATCATTTCAAAACTTTTCCCATCTTTAATGTGGCCTATAACCTGTACAATTCAATTGAAAAACAAATCAGTTAGGGGAAAAAATATAAAAAACGTACAATATGCTGGTTGCATAAGTGTGCACACCCTTAAACTAATACTTTGTTGTGTGTGCACACCCTTAAACTAATACTTTGTTGAAGCACCTTTTGATTTAATTATAGCATTTAGTCTTTTTGGGTAGGATTCTATCAGCATGGCACATCTTGACTTAGCAATATTTGCCCACTCTTCCTTGCAAAAGCGCTACAAATCTGTCAGATTGCGATGGCATCTCTTGTGCTCGAGGCCTCTTCAGGTCACACTGCAGATTATATATTGGATTTAGGTCTGGGCTCTGGCTGGGCCATTCCAAAACTTTAATTTTCTTCTGGTGAAGCCATTCTTTTGTTGATTTGGATGTATGCTTGGGGTCATTATCGTGTCGAAAGGTGAAATTCCTCTTCATCTTCAGCTTTCTAGCAGATGCCTGAAGGTTTTGGGCCAAAAGTGACTGGTATTTGGATGTGTTCATAATTCCCTCCACCTTGACTTAAAGCCCCAGTTCCAGCTGAAGAAAAGCAACCCCAAAGCATGATACTGCCACCACCATGCTTCATTGTGGGGATGGTGTTCTTTTGGTGATGTGAAGCGTTGTTTTTGAGCCAAACGTACCTTTTGGAATTGTGGCCAGAAAGTTCAACCTTGGTCTTATCAGACCTTAACACATTTTCCCATATGCTTTTAGGAGACTTGATGTATTGTTTTGCAAGTTTTAGCTGGGCCTGGATGTTTTTCTGTGTAAAAGGTGTCTTGCAACCCTACCTCATAGCCCAGACATATGGAGAATACGGGAGATTGTCACATGTAGTACACAACCAGTACGTGCCAGAAATTCGTGCAGCTCTTTCAGTGTTCCTGTAGGTCTCTTGGCAGCCTCCCTGACCAGTTTTCATCTCGTCTTTTCATTAATTTTGGAGGGACATCCAGTTCTTTGCAACGTCAGTGTTGTCCCATATTTTCTCCACTTTTTGATGACTCTCTTAACTGTGTTCCATGGTATATCCAATGCTGTGGAAATGTTTTTGTACCCTTCTCCTGACTAATATCTTTCAGCAATGAGATCCCTTTGATGCTTTGTAAGCTCTCTGCAAACTGTGGCTTTTGCTGTAGTAGGCAACTGAGTACATGTCAGGAAAATCCTACTAGAACAGCTGAACTTTATTTGTGGTTAATCAGAGTCTCTTTAATTGATGGCATGTGTGTACCCAAGAAGACTGAATGCTGCAATTAAAATGTGCTCCAACAAAGTATTACTTTAAGGGTGTGCACACTTATGCAACCAGCTTATTGTACGTTTTTTATTTTTTATATTTTTTCCCTTAACAGATTTGTTTTTCAATTGAATTGTACAGGTTATAGGTCAGATTAAAGGTGGGAAAAGTTTTGAAATGATTCATTGTGGTCTCATTTTTTATATCACAAAAAAAAACCCTGGCGTTTTAACAGGGGTGTGTAAACTTTTTATATACATTGTATAACCAAAGGAATTATAGCATTTACACTGCCTGCATTTTACTGTCTAGATATATGATCATAACCTTTTGTTTTCTTGTTTTTTCTAATTACATTCTGCTTAGTTTCCTCCACTTGTCTTTAAATGCTACAAATGAGTCTTTATTATTCCATTTCCCCAAGTGTTTCATTTTGTCATGCCCCCATAGATGCTGATACTTTTTATGTAGGAAGAAAGTTTGCATTTATTGCCTTCATTTCATCTTCATTTCTTTTGTATCCTAAAAGTGTCTGAAATTATTTTGAAATTTTCCACAGCATTGAAATATGCTTCTCTGGGTTTGTCTGATAAAATATATCAGTAAACAAAGCTATTGAACTAACCCCTCACCTAAACACACTGTTCAAACTCAACCTGTCTACAGGCTACGTACCCACAGAGTGGTGCACAGCAACAGTTCTCCCACTCCACAAAGGTGGCGCCACAGCGGACCCCGGGAACTGTTGCCCTATAAGCCTGACTAGCCTGGTCTGCAAGGCTATGGCGTGCATCATCAGGAACTCATTAACGGAGACATTGAGAACCTCCAAACTTTGGAACCCACCCAGTTTGGCTTTAAGGGCAGATCTTGCCTCCTAAACCTGGTGGACTTCTTTGAGACAGTTACCCCAAGGCATTAGATGAGGGTAAGAGGTCCACACAGCCTACCTAGACCTCGCAAAGGCTTTCGACACCATTCCCCTTTCTGGTATTATAGACAAACATACCAATCTGAGCATTATTCCCTACGTCACGAGATGGGTTGCAAATTGGCTCACGGACAGAACCCACACGGTGAGAGTTGCAGACTCTAGGTCCGACTCTAAACTGATTACAAGTGGTGTCCCCCAGGGCTCAGTCCTAGGACCCCTCCTGTTCGGTATATACTTCTCAGAGGTACAGGCAAGCACAGGAGGACTTTGGCTGACCAAGTTCACAGACGACTGCAAACTAGGGGCCATAATTGATTCTCCTGCTGATACCGACACCCTCCAGAAGGGTCTTACTGAAACAGATACCTGGTGTCAAAATAATGGCCTCAAGCTGAATGCCAAAAAGTGCATTGTCATCCCTTTGGAAAAAACAAAGTACCTGCGAACTACCACATAGGTGGTAGTCCCCTAAATACAGAAAAAGTAATAAGGGATCTGGGGACCCAAGTAGATAGCAATCTCTCCTTTGATAATCATATTGCCAAGGTGGTTAGAAAATCCTTCTACGTGGGCCACCTAATCTCAAAAGGGTTCTCATCCAGAACAAAGGAGGATGTTCATCGTGTTTCACTGTTGCAGTCATTACACTTGGGTTATCCTGCTGACAGGCTACCCGCAGTTGGCCTGAATTCCAATGTCTTGGTCTGGCGTCGGTTGCTATCGCCTCTTCCCTGACGTCAGTGCGCCAGGGTTATAAAAGATGCAGCCGATGCCATTTTCTTCAGTCTTTCTTGCCACGCGGTGCCCGAAGCAAAAGCAATTCGCAAGTGCTGGTCGGCCAACTCCTGAGATTTTCGAAATTGAATTTCAGATCCGAAGTCTTCAATAAAGCTAAGTACCCCGTTGGGGAAACTTTTTTCTTGCTCCAGACTGATGTCAGAAAAAGTTAGCAATTGTATTTCTTGTGGGAAGCAAATACCTCATAAGGATTTTCACTCTTACTATATTCCTTGCCTAGGCCCTGACCACGACGTTGCTAGTTGTTGATTTTGTGCTAGATTTAACCAACGCACTATTAAGCGTCGGTACGATTTTGCTTTTCATTACTTTGGCCAAAGGTTTAACTACATAATGCCGTCGGAACAGACGACAACCGGAGTACATAAAAAGCGCAAGGAAAATGAAAAGAAAGGCATCTGAGGTCCAAAACCGACGATGAAGCCTCTTCTAGGCCAGTCGCCGGTTCTCAGTGAGGCGCTTTCGCAGCCCCTGACACCTGCTACCTCAGAGCCACAGGCCGCCTCCAACTCCCAAGTGGAGACAGCTAGGCCTCTCGATACTCAAGGTATTGGGCCTTCAGAAACGAATCCCTCAGATGGGTCCAGAGCCGCTGAGCAGGCATCGGCTTCTGAGGGTGTTTTCAGACCTACACAGCTTTATATCAAGCCAACTTCAGCATCAAAGACAAAGGCTAAAACAGTTTTAAAGACAAGAAAACAAGTACAGATTTCTCCAGGACAGACTTCCATGCCTAAGAAACAGATGCTCAAAATGGCCGAAGACCTAATTACTTTGATCAGTGGCTCCCATCCCCCTCCTGATAAGAGGCCTAGCAAGACACTGAATATGATTCGTCTGATCAGGTTTCCATTTCCTCTGACTCCTATTCTGAACAGGGATACTCTATTCCTCTCTGTGAGGATTCTGATGCTGAAGAATCTATTCCTTCAGCTTCTCCTCCTGAGGGATTATTCATTTGGGAAACCTTGCATACCATGAGGGAGCACTTCCACTGGGAGAGCCAAGATTATTCAGATTCTAAGAAAAGGCTCAGAGACTTTCTTTTACTTCCTCAGCACAGACCTCTTGCTATTCCTTCTGTTCTAGACATTGTAGATGATGTCTTTTCAGAGTCCGGCCTGTCTCCTGACTCTTTACCTCCTGCACTTGTTAAGCCAGACAGATACTACAGGGTTCCAGATTCTCATAAATTTCTATATAAAAACCCTGCTGCTGACCCAGAAACTATTTCACAGGGTCCTAAATGGGTCAAAGCTGCTACTGCAAAAAACCCTGTCCCCTCAGATAGAGATTCTGGGGCACTGGACAGATGGGGGAAAAAAGTTTACACTTCTGCTACCTTGGCTGTAAGGGCTTTAAATTGTCAGTTTCATATGCTTAAATATCAGCAATATTTAATGTATCTGTTAAAACAGAAAATGTTGACAAATTCTGAATGTGCTGAAAACAAGGAATTGCAGGATTTATTGCATGCAGCTGAACAAGTGGGAAAACATACTTTGCAATGTGGTTATGACACTGGAGGCCTCTTGCAGGGCTGCTGTAACAGGCTCGGTCATTAGAAGGCATGCTTGGTTAAAAGAACAGACTCATCCTGATCATGTTAAAGCAAAATTATTGGATGCTCCATTACAGCATGATACTTTGTTTGGCATTAAGGCAGAAGAGGTGTTGAAGAAAATGGAGGATAAAGCTAAATCTATGCAGACAGTGAAGGATTTCTTACAGGTGCAGCCACCCAGATTTAGCAGGAACTGGCCTTCTAAAAATTGGTCCTTTCCCGTGTCAGACAGGCAAAAAGAGGCAGATACAGATGCCCTAGAGGCAGACAACAGCCCCAGGGCTCATACAGGCCCAAACAGTGGGGTGCTTCTACCTCCAAAAGCGGAGAAGACAAATCACAGCCATATAGGAAACAGTCTCAATGACATCCCTCTGCCAATGCCATGCATTTATCTTTTGGCAGCACCCTTAGGGGGAAAGCTAGCACATTTTTCACAAAATTGGCACATGATTACCCAGGACAAATGGGTCTTAAATATAGTCTCTCAGGGCTACAGGTTCCACTTTCACACCCTTCCAAAGGCAAAAGGTATGCCAGACCTGCCACACAGTCAATGGGCAGAGGCACAAAACCAAGTTTCATCCCTCGTGGACATGAGGGCTATTCAGCCAGTGCCACAACAAGAGCAGGGTCAAGGATTTTACTCAAGACTTTTCTTAGTTCCAAGAAAGGGCAAAGCATGGAGACTGATTCTGGACCTGTCTATTCTAAATACTTTTCTGGACGTTCCGAAATTCAAAATGTTGACTCTGCAGCAGCTTCTGAAAAAGGCTTGGCTTGTAATTTTGGACCTCAAAGAGGCATACCTGCATGTCCCAATCAGACAATCCTGCAGAAGATGCCTCAGATTCATAGCTGGCTCAGAGCACTACCAATTCTCTACACTGCCCTTTGGCTTATCTACTGCACCCAGGGTCTTCACAAAATGCCTGGCACTAGTAATTGCATTTTGCAGACAAAAAGGAATTCAAATATATCCCTACTTGGACGACTGCCTTATTCAAGCAGAGGCCAAAGACATTCTACTAAAGCATCTGGCGTTTGTAAAAAGATTACTAATTTGCCTAGGGTACACAGTAAACGAAAATAAATCAAAACTAGTACCCTCTCAAGAGATAATATTCCTGGGTGCAAGCTTAAATACAACTGCCCAGATGGCTTATCTCACACCAGACAAACAAAGGCATCTGACTTCTTACTTCGAAAACATGGCAACAAAGACCCAGTTATCTGCAAAAATAATTCTGCAGGCTCTGGTTACATGGCCTCCTGCATTCTGCTAATTCCATATGCAAGACTGCATATGAGGAAACTACAATGGTACCTAAAAAGTGTTTGGACTCAACATTGCCACAGCCTGGAATCATTAATTTCCCTCATTCCTTGCCTACAACAGGAGTTTCGTTGGTGGGCACAGGCCTGTCACCACAACAAGGGAAAGCCATTCACTTTACTCACAGCCAGGCAAACACTAACAACAGATGCATCAGATTATGCCTGGGGGCCCACATGGCAGGAAAATGTATTCATGGCACATGGCCCCCAAGCCAAAGGCATCTACATATCAATCAAAAAGTGATGCTAGCTGTACAGAATGCCCTGACAGCCTTCAAGGACCTACTTCATCCAGGACAGCTGCTGATAAAGACGGACAACACCACAGTCATGTGGTACATAAACAAGCAGGGAGGCACACATTCCTACCCCCTCTGCAGACAAGCCATGATTTTGTGGAACACAGCATTGACTTACCAAGTACACCTGTAAGCACAATTCCTGCCAGGAAAAACAAATGCTCTGGCAGACGAATTAAGCAGAAACCTCATGGACCCTCATGAGTGGAAACTAGATCCACAAAACTTCAGCATGATAACAAGGAAATGGGGACGCCCAGACATGGATCTTTTTGCCTCCCCTCACAACTGCCAACTTCAGAGATTCTGCACAAGGATGTATCACAAGCAAGCATGGAAAGTGGATGCCCTGTCATTCAGCTGGAACAACCTTACAGTATATGCCTTTCCTCCACTGCCTCTCCTCCCCAGGGTACTCCTAAAGGTCAGACAAGAGAAGCCACAAATGATACTGATTGCCTCGGATTGGCCACTCCAACACTGGTACCCAATCCTAAGGAGCTTGTCCCAGAGCCCAGCCTGGACATTGCCTCAAATTCCTCATTTACTGACCCAACAAAACAATCAGATCCTGCACAGCCAACTCGGAACTCTAAATCTAGCTGCATGGAGGATACTGTAACCATTCAGAATACACCTCTCTCTAAAGCGGTTATGGATGTCATTTTGGAGGCCAGGAGGCCCAGCACCAGAAAATCTTATGCAGAAAAATGGAAGAGATTCTGTGCTTGGAACCAGGCACAAAGAATTGACACGCTTGTTCCAAATATTCCTCAGATTTTACAATACCTAACTGAGATGCTGGACAAAGGCCTATCCTTCTCATCAATTAAGATCCATGCCTCTGCCATTTCTGCTCATTATAATACAGACCCACCTATTTTTTCATATCCATTGCATAGGCAGTTCCTCAGGGTGCGGCCAAAAACATAAGACCTCCAAGGAGAGCACCAATACCTGCATGGGACCTCAATTTTGTCTTGGAAAAACTCAGAAGCCTCCTTTTGAGCCAGCCAATACAGCTGACATAAAATTCTTATCATGGAAAACAGCTCTGCTCCTAGCAATAACTTCAGCAAGAAGAGTCTCAGAGTTACAGGCATTAATGGCTGTGGAACCTTTTATTATCTTCCATCCGGACAGGGTTTCTCTAAGGACAAACCTAACATTTATGCCCAAGTTAGTGTCCAGTGTGGCTCTTAACCAAACCATTCATTTGCCTATTTTTTACCCAAGCCCGCAGAATAAAGGGGAGAGACTTCAGCATTCTTTGGACATATGCAGACAGCTACACTACTGGACAAAACTAAAGCTTTCAGAAAGACTGAGCAACTTTTAGTGGCATATGCTGCAGGATCACAAAGAAAGGCTATCTCAAAGCAGACTATTTCAAAATGGATAGGACACTGCATTAATTTCTGCTATTCACAACATGGTAAATCAGTGCCTAAGGGCATTAGACCACATTCTACCAGGGCAGCAGCCACCTCAGCAGCCTTCCCCAGAGGAGTACCAACCAAGGATATTTTGGAGGCTGCAACTTGGACTTCAGTGCACACTTTTACTAAGCACTACCACTTGCCTCTTTACTCTAAGTCCAGAGCAGGCTTTGCCACTGCAGTCTTGCAGGGCCTTATAGCTACTCCTAATTCTATTTAGACCCAGCCACCCAACCTCAGCTTTGGGATTCAACCCAAGTGTAATGACTGCAACAGTGAAACACGATGAACATAGTACAGTTGTGTACCTACCATAAATGTAGATGTTCGAGTGTATTCACTGTTGCAGTCCAGGTTACCCACCCACCATTCCCCTTTCTTTGCTGGGACTTATCTGTACTTCTCTATCCTATACAACCTATGTGGTGTATTTGCTTGTAGATGAAGGTATTGTTATTTTAGTGCATGCTTTTATTAGCAATGTTTTTTTTAGCCTACCCTTTTGGGGGAACCTGACATCTGGGGCAAGAAAAACTGAAGAAAATGGCGTTGGCTGCATCTTTTATACCCCTGGCGCACTGACGTCAGGGAAGAGGCGACAGCAACCGACGCCGGACCCAGACTTTGGAATTCAGGCCGACTGCAGGTAGCTTGCCAGCAGGATAACCCAAGTGTAATGACTGCAACAGTGAATATACTCGAACATCTACATTTATGGTAGGTACACAACTGTACTTTATTGTGCCTCTCTGCTCATCACTTATTAGACCCATTATAGAATACAATTCCCCATTTGGGATGTACCTTACAAGACACCTGCAACAGCTGGAAAGACCACAAAAGTACCTCACTAAGAGGATTACTGGCCTCAAACAGATTACCTGTGCAGCCCGACTAAAGAAACTCCAGCTGTACTCTGTTGCATATCGCTTACTCAGAGGTGATCTCTGCGTGACATCCAAGGCCATGTCCAACCCAGAATTGATGGGCATGCTCCACCTAAAATAAAAACAAATCTCTGAGAGCCACACGCTCTAGGGATATAAACCTTAACACAACAATAAATGGGATGTGCTGGAGGGATAGATTCCTGACCCAGAGACTCCCCATGCTTTGGAACAATATTCCAATACATATCAGGCAGAGCCCCTCACTAGCACTCTTCAAGAGAAACCTTGACGGGTGGATGGAGAACAGATAATTTACCTCGGGGATCACTGCAGTGGCTCTGCTGGACAGAGGTGCAGGGAACTAATGGCTCTGCTGGTCAGAGGCACAGGGAACTAATCTAAGGAGGGTGGCGAAAGCCAACACACTCTGGCTAGGCTTATGAATGCTCTTGGGCAGATAGCCTAGTACTTACCTATGAACCTATTGTCTTAATTACCACTCTAGCTGTATCACTGGATTGTACAAGTTCCTTATTTTTCTTTATTTACTGATTTTAGTGATAATTGCAAATAGCATAGCTCCCCAACAAACCTTTTATGTAACTTGCCACCTACTCCTCTGAATTTTACTCTGTCTTGGATAGATATATTAAGGCATCTGTACTAATCTGATGCAAGCATAATGGCAAGTTTAAAACTAATCAATTATATAAGTAAAACATGTCAGGCTCTTGGCTATCTGTAAAAGATGTCCACTTCATTATAAAAGGGATTTAAAAATGGCAAGCAAGACCTTCAAAGTTATCATTAAAAAGTGCAAGGCTGACTATTCACTCAGGATTGCATCTTATCACAAATACAAACATAAGACCTTCTTCAGCTATGTTAAGGAGCATAAAAGTAGACAACCGTTTTGTGCTGGATTTCTTTCTAATGGTGCTTCCTTTTCTGATCCCAAGGACAGTGCTAAATATTCCTGTAAACAAATTCTCTTCCGATTTCACCCTCTCATCTGTCCCACTCCCCATTCCCCCCATATCTCCCTTCCTGAAATCACTTTGGTCTAAGTCCTGTTGAAACTCTCCAGAATTAAAAATAGCAGTTTTGTGGGTCTGAACATTATCTGTGGATGTCACCTGACAAGTGCAAGGGACATCTGCCAAACCCTGCCATCATTTCTACAACCTGAGCGTCACAACTGGTTACATCCCTGAGGTGTAGAGAACAGCTGTTTTTGGTGCCCTTGCATAAAGATGGCCCCTCTTCTGACTCTGGGGATTGTTGGCTATTTAGTTTGACTAGTCTGATTTGCAAGCCTGTGGAACATATTATAGCTAAACTAATAAGTAATGATATAGGTCATGTTATATCCCTGGATATATTTAAGTTTGCCTTTGTAAAAGGTGGATTATGCCTGCTGAATCTTGTTGAGTTTTTGAAAAGGTTACTAAGGCCATTGGTAAGGCGTATACAATCCATGTTGCCTACCTGGACCTTGTCAAGGCCTTCAGTATGGTAGTAAATGTTCAGGGTGTGTTCACTGTTCCTTTCTTACTCTAGGATTATTACTGGTTGGAGTACCCAATCTTTTTTCTCCCTTCCCTTCTTTTTTTAAAACCTGCCTTTTTTCCCCCCCAGGCTTCCTGGAGGACTGTTGCGTTTCCAATGCCAGACTGAACTGCTAAAGGGTACATAGTGTAGAAGAGGTATCTCTCTCAGGAAAGAATGTTTTTAACCTCCTAGCCATGGTTGGGGCAAGAAAGGTGTAACTGAAAATGGAACAAGTGGACTTTCTGTTTATGAAACTTTTCTGTTTATGGGTATGCAGACATCCCAGGTTAAGACCACATCTGCCCAACTTCAAGGAGGGAGGTGGCTCAGCTCTGAGAAGCGGGCTGGACATCCTACTCAGCCTGTGATAGAGATCCCATAGCTGATTACAAACAGTAAACACATTCAAGCTTCTACTTGTATGGCAAATTAATTACACAGTTCTACTTCAGTGCACACACAAGGTATTATGAGGCACAATCCTTACATGTATGGTAAGATCTGTTTAGTACACAGGTAAGCTAAAGTTACTGCCCTTGTAGCATGGCATGCTTTTTTTTTTAATTTGTTATGCAGTTGTTTTTGAAGGGAGATTTCATTACTTTATTTTAGATGTGCTTTGAAAATGGTCTGCAGACCCTTATTAGACAGTTTTTTTTTGTTTTTTTTACCACATTTCATTCACAGACAAGTGTGCGCACACATGCACATAATCATATGCACACACTCACAGGTACAATACTTGGTGGCACAGCCTGGCACCATGGTCTGTTCAAAGTGTAGAGATGCTGCCATTATGACATTACATTTATAAATTTCACTTTTCAGGTTCATATTTGTATTTCCAGTGAGTATATATTAATTACTGTGCTTCTGTATTTGTGAGTTATGCAGACTCGCACAATTTCACTTGTTGGCTTCCATTTATTTAATGTAACTGCATAATCTGAAACCTGAAAAAGTATGACTGTTGCACTTTTAATTTAGCATATATTGCCATTGTTTTTCATATTTGTCAGATGTGATGTGCATAATGTGTGTGCTGTAGGATATGTCTAGTTTAATTTGTCAGTATAGACATTTTAGAGCATTGTACTTCTGTGACAGATCATAACTATCTACAGCATGTTGAAATTGAACTTCATTTTGTTTCTCCAGACTGTTGTGGTGTTTTCAGTCATTTATTTCGTAATGCCAATAAGAACTGTTGCTGGGAGCAGAACAGTCTCCTACTGATTTGCTGTGTATTGCATCTGAAATGCAACACATCTATTTGGGAATTTAAGTAGAATGAAATGGTTGTTAATTTTAACTTGCTCATTTGAGTCCCTTCAGTAAAACAAGTCTGTTGGCAGACTTGCCTAATGATTAGGAGATTAATTAAAACAGAATAATTTCAAACAGAGAAGCAAATAATGCATTTTGTAGTGAACTCAGCATGAGTCTGGCTGCATTTTTGCTTTAACAGACTAAAAGCTATTTGTAGCATGAAAGCTAGGTACAGCAGATTCTACATAATATTGACTTTACACAGTTTTTTCTTTTTTTAGGTAACAAGAGTTGTCCAGGCTTCTAACGAAAATCTATTGCTTAGCAAATAAGTTATTATAATTGAAAGTTATGATTAATTTGATGGAATACATTTTGCTGATTAAGCCCAACTAAAGGCGGTTACTGATCTGCACAAATTAAAATAACCAAGGTGCTTTCTCATAGACTTTGCAGAACAATTGTGAGGTCATTGAACTGTTAATGAGACTGTATAAATGGAAAACTAAGTTAGTGATGCAGAAAATATGTCTTAATTTCTTAAATTTTTATTTTATTTCAACAGCTCTCTATTTACCAGTGTTTCTGTATGGTACTAGATGAAGCTTGTTATCTGTCTTCCTTCCTTATGATTTAATAGAAGTTTTTAATCATGCATTCACTCATCTTGCTAAAAAGAGGAAATTGATTTTCATGTTCATTTTGGTCTCCTCCTTTCTGTCACCTCTGACAGCTTGATAACTCTTCCCTTTTCCAGCTTGCAGTCATTTCCCATAGGGCCAGGAGATTCCCTATCATGCTGGGGGCTTCTGTATATTGCACTGTAGCTTAATGCTTCTGATTAGGCATGTTTTTTTTTTTTTGCGTGTTCATTTTTGCAGTGCTTTAATTTGTTCAGCCTTACACATCAACTCAATTTCCTTAATGCACATCTCCCTGTAAGCCATTCCTAGAGGTTGCTGGAGTGATAAAATATCCATCACCTGTAAAAAGGGCTCAGCCGTCCTTGACATGCTTCTGTCTTCATCTGGATCAACAGTGCCTCGAACACTTCCAGAACTTGGATTAACGGCATAATAGGCACATATTGTCCCATATGTACAAGTCAGTAGATAAGCTAAACCTTTGATTAAACCCTCTTGGTACATGTATATCATGTCTTCCTTCTTAAGTACGTTAAATACTTTATTACTGTAGCACTGTTATCTATAGCTGCTAACTATTTTAATGGAAGTAATCAGTGCAAAAGTGATAGGATTTCTAAGAGCAGAGTCCCATTTTTCTAACTTTCCTTACTAGCCAATTCGTACAGAAGCATTTAAAAGAATTAAGTCTTGACCACCTTATTTAACAAGATATCCATCCCTAAGGGCTGTATTTCCTGCTGCACATCTACGAGTCTCGCATTGTATGTCTGCATAAAGTAATTAATCTGTGCAGATTATATTACACTGAGTAATAAAGTGGTATGGAGTGGTGTTTATGTCCCCCCTATCAGAGAATTCTCATTTCAGATTGCACCTAGAAGGAAATTGCTTCATTATATTAGCAAACATAGGGTTAGAACTGTTAAACTATGACAAGGATCCTTTTCAGTGATACAGAGGATAACCAAGTTAAATGAGTCATGGTTTAGTTACATAATATGTTGGCTGAGAGGACAGTGAATTAATGGTTATCTCGTTTCAGTAGTTCTGAATTAAGTAAATCAGTCTAAATTGCTGTGTATATGAAGTGTTATAAGAATGTTAGGTTGCTCCTTTTTAATTGGTTGGGTACATGGATTTTGTGGATGACTTGGTTTTACATGAGAAGTGTATATTTCCATTCTACAGTTAGTCTTTCACTTTATGTGCATCATTAACATATACAAAGTTTGATGTGCATTTTCCAGTTTGAGTATTTGTAAAATATGTTATGTTAGTTATCAAATTAATTTTTGTCTCCATTATGTTGAAGCATTTTTGCCATCTCTTGTTACATTAGGACATAACTGATGTTTGTTTTCTTTTCTTTTTTTTTCTATGCAGATTTATGTTAATTAGCTGTCATAATAGGGATAACTTATGGAATTCTGGAATGGCATCGAGCCCATTTTCCCTAATTTCTTGTTGGCACATTAGTTAACATATAAGAAATAAGATAAGTGGTTCAGATAGATAAGGGATTATGTTTTTATTTACTTCCTTTGTGAGGATTAGTATACGTTTGCTTACTACCATAGTCATTTATTGATTGATTGTTTTTGTTTACCAGGGAAGTCTGACAGGGTGGAAGACCCCTGTTTAATGGAGGCCTAGGGAGAAAAGCTGAACATATAAATGAAATCGCAAATACAAACAGTGGATTAACATACCAGGAAATGTGACTGAAGAGAAGAAACTAACAATTCGGCAGTACAAAAATGAACAATTCCTGTGATAGATAGGTGATTACTAGGCTAACGGTCTAGGGGCCTTTTAAGCTTAGCCTTGTCATATGTGTCTGACATGATTTGATATCCCAGGGAAATTTTAAGGGTTGGATATAGGCATGGACAATGGATGGAAGTCCGTGTAGTAGTAATACCAAATATGAGGAATAAAGAGAGAGAGAAAATTATAGCTGTAAAAGAGAAAAGTAGCAAATGTAAGAAAATGCAATTGTTAGATATGAACACACACAAAGTAACGCATGTGAATAGGAGATAATAGTGCTTAAAGTGATCATATTGATGAAAGGAAAGCAGTAAAGAAGATTGATAGAACAAACACTAGGGATATGGATGTACTGTGAAAGAAAAAAGTATGAGAGGAAAGAACCAAGAGAAGAGCCTAGAGTATAACTATCTGAGAGTGATCGAAGGAATAAAAATGGATGGGAAAATGCAGGCATCGGAGGGTGAAAAAGAGTGTGGTAGCACATAATAGGGTATTGTTTCCACTGGTATTCTGATATGAATAATACAAAATGAAAATTAATTGTGTTAGGTGCAACCTTTTAAAGAAGTGGTTTAATAGACTGAGTTCAAGAGCTGTCTTTGAGGTGACTGACTTCCAATATTAGAACAAGAAAATCTCACCCAGACTCTGCCACAGTTTGCTGTGAGGGAAAGGTTAGTTTGCTTTTGAGTCCTTGTATTTTATATTAATTTGTTGCCTTTTTCTATTTTGTATACTCTGATTTGCTTTCTTTACACTTTTTACTTGTATTCTGCTTTTAATTGCATACTATAACTTGAAAAGTTGAAAAGAGACCACAGATATGTCTCTTGTGAGTCACACAGAAATGTTTAAATTTTTCCCCCACCCCCTCTCACCCTGCCGCTGTTGTGTTCTTAAACACAACTGTCTTTCTAGTTGCCTGCCCCTTATATTAATTTGACCACATATCTCCTTCCCTCTCCCCTTTCACTGGCTGATGTAAGCACAAAATTATCGTTTTGTGAAATCACTCCACTTCAACTATTTAAATTTATTGGCCATCCCACTGTATTCCATAGAACCAGAAAAGTGCCCATCCCCTTTAAATCTAGCTTGCTCTTTTAAAACTAGTGGCTTTCCACTTAGACAGCTAAAACTTAAGTCACACCCTTTCATATTTAACTGCTCAGTGCACACTGCAATTTTAGGATATTAACTTATTCTTTTCCTCTTACCTTTAAACCTCTATTGCAAGGCCACCAGTTATTGGAGAGCTCACATTCTGCCTCCCAGTAGTCCTCTCGGGATTAGTGCTTCTGTTTTCTCCTGGTGAGAGTAGAAGCACAGATACATTATTTCCTGGAGACTGCTGATCACCAGAAAGCCTAATAAATGCTTTATAGGTGACAGCTTGGAAATTGTGCTTATAGTCTGTTCTTGGTGAGAGTGAGAGAATGAGCAGAGTGCATTGATTTCTGACTGTTTCTGGTTGGGTAGAGAGTTTCTGTGCTTAACATTCCGTATTGGTCTGGTGACTATTCAAGGCATCTACCAGGAAAAGGCTGCAGACCCTTGCATCATATGGGACAAGACTGTGGATCCACAAATAGGCCGTGGCCTGCTTCTCATCTTGGGATTGGTGATAACATTTTGCTTCTGGTGAGAGAAAAAGCAAAGGAGCATTGTATCCCGGCGGAGTGAAGCTGTGGTGAGACCAGCACTAGTAGTAGTCAGACAGTAGCCATTAATGCGACTCTCCTCCTTTCATCATTCTTGACAAGCTAATTATATGTTTTCAGTAAGTACTGCTTAATTTGTTTTTAATTTCGGAATGTCTGCCTAAATACTTCATCCTTAAAATTTCAGGCTCTATGTATTAGTTTCCATTCAAGTGTTTGGCACTGCCCTGTACAGACTCTGATACCTTGAGTGACATTTGTACTGTAAAAGCATGATTGAAATTTCTCCAGTACCTAATTGCACACAGGACAACTAGTTTGCAGTGACAATCACTGTCCCCATAGCTGCAAACCAGATACTCCTGACATTGCTTTGTATTCTCACCCCAACTGTCTAATCAATAATAATAATAATAATAATCATAATAATGGCACTAAATGTACAGAACCAACTGATATTGCCAACATCCTGTCAGATAGATTCAGTGCTAACTTTACCCCTCTCTCATCCCCTAAAGGGCCTATCTCTATACCGGAAGAATGCAAAGTACCTGTAATCACAGCTAAAAAACACACCCTCCAAAGCCAGGAACACAGCATCCATGGGACCTGACAACATCCCAGACTGCGTTCTATATGAACTGTAGAACGAACTGGCACCCCACCTAAGTACCATGTTCAATCATAGCCTCACCTCAGGCTTTGTACCCACTGAATGGCGCACAGCAACAGTTATCCCACTCCACAAAGGGGGAGCCACCAAGGACCCCGGGAACTAATGCCCCATTAGCCTGACAAACTTGGTCTGCAAGGCTATGGAGCGTATCATCATGGAACTTATAAACAATGACATTGGTAATCTCCAAACTCTGGACCCTACCCAGTTCGGGTTTGTAAAAGGCAGATCATGTCTCCTAAACCTGACAGACTTATTTGAAGAGGTCACCAAAGCCGTAGATGAAGGTAAGGTGGTTCACACAGACTATCTAGATCTCGCCAAGACTTTTGACACCATCCCCCACTCTGAAATTATAGACAAACTCACTAAACTAGGTATAAATCCCTATGTCACAAGATGGGTTGCCAACTGGCTCACTGACAGAACCCACACTGTGAAAGCAGCAGACTCTAAATCCAACTTCAGACCAGTGACAAGTTGAGTACCACAGGGTTCAGTCCTGGGCCCTCTCCTGTTTGGTATCTACTTCTCTGAAGTACAAGCTAACACAGAAGGTCTTTGGCTAACAAAGTTCGCAGATGACTGCAAACTAGCAGCCATAATCAAAACTCCTAACGATGTGGACATCCTACAAAAGGGCCTCACTGAGACAGATGCCTGGTGTCAAAGCCATGGCCTCAAGCTCAATGCCAAAAAGTGCATTGTCATCCCTTTGGGTAAAAACTCTGTACCCATGAACTACCACATAAGCGGTAGTCTACTTAACACCGAAAGTGTGATAAGAGACCGTGGGACACAGGTGGACAGTAGTCTCTCCTTTGATAATCACATCGCCACAGTAGTCAGGAAATCCTTCTACGTGGCACACCTCATCACAAAAGGTTTCTCATCCAGGAAAAAAGAGGTCATTGTTCCCCTCTACTCATCACTCATTAGACCCATTATAGAGTACAATGCCCCTTTTGGTATGTACCTCACAAGACATCTACAACAACTGGAAAGGCCACAGAAATAGCTCACAAAGAGGATTACCAGCCTCAAACAGATGCCCTACGCAGACCATCTCAAAAAACTCCAGCTTTACTCTGACGCATATCGCCTACTCAGAGGGCGATCTCTGCCTAGCATACAAAGCTATGTCAAACCCAGAGCTGTTGGACATGCTCCACGTAAAGAAATTCCAATCCCTCCGAGCTACACACTCTAGGGACCTAAACCTTGTCACCACAATAAACAGAACATGCTGGAGGGATAGATTCCTGTCCCAGACACTTCCCATACTCTAGAACAAACTACCTATCTATATCAAACAAATCTCCTCAGCACTCTTCAAGAAAAATCTTGATGATTGGATGGGAGATAGTTAAATTCACCCCGGGGATCACTTTTGTCGCTCTGCTTGACAGGGGCACAGGAAAATAATTTTATTGGTTGGAAAAAGCCAGGGTATCGTTTGCCTAGGCTTATATAGGCCCTAGGGCCAATAGCCTAGTACCTACCTATGAACCTATAAGAAACGGTCTGTTGCCATGGATATGAACTTTCCCACTATCTCCATTACCAGCTTGATGGATAAGGGCATCCTGAGGCAAAGTAGAAATTGTCTCATGTTTACTGACAACCAGTTAATTCTCAGACTGATATGGTATGTGAGAGATGTATTTACACAATGTCAATGGAGGCAAATCTCTCACATAAAAGTACTCCTAATGTCAGTAAGGTTGTCAATAGTACACACACTGCACCCATCATACACAATTCAAAGCTGACATATAGACCCACATATGCTGATGCACTTAAATGTAACCTTCCTAAACCAAAAAGTCCTCATAGACAAAGTACACATAACAAATACCCTCAGCAGCTCCAAATGCACTCTATTAATACAACACCCACATCAACACACACAGCTCCATCTCATGGAGCCTCTAACTCTAAACCTATAAAGTAAGTCACCACACAGTCCAACATTCTAGTCATTAGAGACTCCATCATGAGACACTGATGTCCCTCTCACCAGGATGATTAAGTAGTAAGTTATGGTCAGTTGCTTATCAGGGACTAGGATCTGCCACATTAGGCATGCACTCAGGTCAATGGACCATAAGTACTAATATGACTCAGTCATAGTCCATGTGGGAGTAAACGACCTAAGACTTACCTCCCTAGACTATATGAAGAGAGACATCATGGATCTCTCGGAATATGTGTCTCAGGCTGGTATGACCCAAGCATTGTGCAGCATTTTACTTTCTCCAAGGATGATGCCACGATATGAACAAAAGATGACTGACTTTAATAATTGGTTTAGTTTCTGGTGACATTTTAAGGGGGTGCAATATTTGTCAGCATGGAAGGAGACCATGCTGCTTTGCAAGGGATGATGATCTTCAAGTTTCACTGTTGCAGTCATCACATTTGGATTATCTGCTTGCAGTAGCCCTCAGTCGGCCTGATTATCAAAGTCTTGGGTCCTGCGTCAGTTGCTGTCTCATCTTCCATGACATCAGGTAGTCAGGGTTATAAAGCATGCAGCCGATGCCATTACATCAGTCTTTCTTGCCATACGGTGCCCAAAGCAGAAGCAGTTCGCAAGTGCCGGTTGGCCGACTCCTGAAATTTTCGTTTTCAAAATTCAGAACCGAATTCTTCAACTAAAGCTAAGTACCCCACTGGGGAAACTTTTTCTTGCTCTAAGCCAATGTCAGTAAGTCAATAATTGTATTTCTTGTGGAAAACAAATACCTCATAAAGATTTTCATTCGTACTGTATTCCTTGCCTAGGCCCTGACCATGACGTACCTCGCTGTCGGTTTTGTGCCTTATTTAAACAACAAACTATTTGTTGTCGGTATATTTACGCTTCTAACTATTTCGGTACTCTGTTCAATTATCCAGATACGGCTTTGGTAAGCCACCCGACTACGGACATTACGAAAAAAAACGAAGATAAAGACAGAGACAGGCCGCCTAGGTCCAAAGCTGCCGACGATGCTTCTCCTAAGCTAGTTCCTAGTTCGCCAGTACTCAGTGAGGCGCTTTCACAGCCCCTGATACCTGCTACTTCAGATTGGCAGGCCTCTACTGAGACCCATTCGGAGTCCGGTATGCCACGAGATGCTTCAACTGTGGAACCTGCGGATGTCTCTTCCTTGAATGGGTCTGGAGCCGCTGTGCAGGCACCGGCTTCTGAGGGTGTATTCAGGCCTACTGACTTGCGTATTAAACCGACGCCATCTTCTTCTTCAAGGCCTAAAAGTCAATCCATGCATAGAAAACCGACTCCCAGACCACATGGTCAGGCCTCTATGCCTAAAAAACAAATGATAAGAATGGCTGAAGACCTTATTACTTTAATCAGGGGAAGCCAGCCTTCCCCCCTCTAAGAGACCTAGGACTGAATTTGGCTATGATTCTTCTGATCAGGATTCTGAAATTTGTTTCTTCTGATGACTAGGCTTTACCCTTATCTGCCTATGAGGATTCTGATGCAGAGGACTCCATTCTCTCTGCTTCCCCTCCAGAGGATTTCTCTTTTGGTGAAACCTTGCATACTCTTAGGGAGCATTTCTGCTGGGAAAGCCAGGATTACTCTGATTCTAAAAAGAGGTTTAGGGATTTCTTGCTCCTGCCCAAACACAGGCCTTTAGCTATCCCCCCTGTACTGGACATTGTTGATGATGCCTTTACGGAGTCTAGCTTGGCCCCTGACTCCTTACCTCCTGCTCCCAGAAAACCAGATAGATATTACAGGGTTCCTGACTCTCAAGTTCCTTTTTAAAAATCCTACTGTGGATCCTGAGACCATTTCACAGGGACCCAAGGGCATAAAGGCTACTACTGCCAAAAATCCTACCCCCTCTGATAGAGATTCCAGGGCGCTGGATAGATGGGGAAAGAAAGTGTACACTTCTGCAACCTTGGCCATCAGGGCCTTAAATTGCCAGTTTCATATGTTAAAGTATCAGCAGCATATTATTTGATTGCTTAAACAGAAAATGATGTAGATTCCTGACTGTGCTGAAAATAAGGATTTACAGGATTTAGTGCATTCTGCTGAACAAGTTGGAAAACATACTTTGCAATGTGGTTTTGATTCACTAGAGGCATCTTGCAGGGCTGCTGTTACTGGGTCTGTACTTAGAAGGCATGCTTGGCTTAAGGAGCAATCTTTGCCAGATCATGTTAAAGCTAAATTGTTGGATGCTGCCTTAAACCAGGACCGCCTGGTTGGCAACAAAACAGAAGTAGTACTTAAAAAGATGGAGGAAAAAGCTAAATCTAGGCAAACTGTTAAAGATTTCCTGCAATTGCAGCCTCCAAGATTTAGTAGGCATTGGCCCTCTAAGAATTGGTCCTTTCCTGCCTCTTCCAGGCCTTCTCAGTCCAAACCTAGACCCAGCAGAACACTCAGGCTTCAGTCTCAAGGTACGCACAGGACTAAGCAGTGGGGGGCTCCCACTTCCAAAGCAGGGAGTAGTAAGACACCCCCCCCCCCTTTATGGTAAACTGTCCCAGTGATAACTTTAAAACTTCCAAGCCCTTCTCAACTGACTGCTCCTTTACGGGGAAAGATTGCTTTGCAGGCAAAAAACTGGGAAGTCATTACCCAGAACATATGGGTTTTAAATATAGTTTCCCAGGGATACAGATTCCACTTCCACACTTTACAACCCCAAACGGTTGGCCAGATCTACCCCTAAATCAGTGGGCAGAGGATCAAAAGCAAGTTCTCTCATGTATAAGGGCTATTCAAACTGTCCCAGAAGAGGAAAGCGGACAAGGTTTCTACTCAAGACTTTTTTTGGTGCCCAGAAAAGACAACTCCTGGCATCCTATCTTGGATCTGTCTATCCTAAACACTTTTTTTGGTGATACCAAAATTCAAGATGCTAACTCTTCACCAGTTGCTTCCTATGCTAGGCAAGTATGCCTGGTTGGCAACACTGGATTTAAAGGAAGCCTACCTGCACATCCCAATCAGGGAATCTTGCAGGAGATACCTACGCTTCAAAGCAGGCTTCATACACTATCAGATCTCTGCACTGCCCTTTGGCTTTTCTACTGCGCCCAGGGTATTCACAAAGTGCCTAGCTCCAGTCATTGCATTTTACAGGCAAGGAAATATTCAGATATACCCATACCTGGACGATTGTCTAATTCAGGCAGAAAGCCTGGACATACTATTGAATCACCTGACGTTTGTACAAAAAGTGCTAACTTCTCTGGGGTACACCATAAACAAAAAGAAATCGCATCTGGTACCCTGCCAACAAATTGTATTAATGGCAGCAAGCTTGAACACAACTTCCCAGAAGACTTTCCTCACGTCAGAGAAACAAGTTCATTTGACAGCTTACTTCAAACTTATGGCCACACAGACCCTGCTATCTGCAAGACAAATACTGCAAGCCTTGGGGTTCTGGCCTCCTGCATTTTTCTAATTCCATATGCAAGACTGCATATGAGGAAACTACAGTGGTATCTAAAAAGTCTATGTTGTCAACATTCTCAGGATCTAGAAGCAGTGATTCCTATCATACCTTGCCTGCCGTTAGAGTTCCTTTGGTAGGCAGTGGCCTGCCACCAAAACAAGGGACTGCCATTCACTCTACCGCCTGCCACCCAAACCCTAACAACAGATGCATCAGACTATGCATAGGGTGGGTCACCTAGCAGGGAGGTGCATTCAGAGCAAATGAAACCCATGTCAAATGCACATGCATATCAATCAAAAAGAAATGTTAGCTGTACAGAATGCACTGACTGCCTTGAAGGACCACATTCTTCCAGGACAGTTAATGGTGAAGACGGACAACACCACTGTTATGTGGTACATAAACAAGCAGGGGGGAACCCACTCGTACCCTCTCTGCAGACTAGCCATGGCTCTGTGGAACACAGCCTTGAGCTACCAAGTGCACCTTCAGGCTCAATTCCTGCCAGGAAAGCTAAATACACTGGCAGACGATCTAAGCAGAAATCTCATGGACCCACACAAATGGAAACTGGAACTAAAGCCATTCAACATGTTGATAAACAAATGGGGGAGCCCAGAGATAGACCCGTTTGCCTCCCCCCAGAACTACCAATTGGACAAATTCTGCACAAGGACTCCCCACAAACAAGCTTGGAAAGTGGATGCCCTGTTCTTCACCTGGAAAAAATCTATCAGTTTATGCCTTTCCTCCTCTGCCTCTCCTGTCCAATGTACTACTAAAGATCAAACAGGACAAACCAAGGATGATACTGATTGCACCAATCTGGCCACGACAACACTGGGTACCCCCTCTTGCACAGTGTGTCACTGCTGGCATTATGGCACCTGCCTCAGACCCATACCCTGCTGTCCCAGCAGAAGGGCCAGATTCTGCACCCTCAGCTTCAAATCCTGAACCTGGCAGCCTGGCTAATTGTTTGATCTTTCTGTTACCATCCCTCAGTAAACAAGTGTTGGATGTCATTCTGGAGGCAAGGAGGCCTAGGACTAGAAAATCTTATGCTGAAAAATGGAAAATATTCTCTTCTTGGAACCATACTCAGGGCATGAGTACAGCAGCACCCAATTTACCTCAAATTCTTCAGTACTTAACTGAGATGCTTCACAAGGGCCTTTCTTTTTCTTCCATCAAAATTCATGCCTCAGCCATTTCGGCTCATTACAACACAGAAAAACCCCTCTTCTCTCATCCACTGCTCAAACCGTTCCTCAGAAAGACCAAAAACTTAAGACCACCCAGGAGAGCCACTACTCCAGCCTGGGACCTTATCTTTGTATTGGAGAAACATACTCTACCTCCTTTTGAGCCAGCTGCAAATGCAGAGATGAAATTCCTTTCTTGGAAAACAGCTTTCCTTTTAGCAATCACTTCAGCAGGAAGGGTGTCTGAATTACAGGCCCTTATGGCAGTGGAGCCTTTCATCATCTTTTATGCGGACAGGGTGTCCCTCAGGACCAACCCCTCCTTCAAACCCAAGGTAGTATCTAGTGTGGCTCTTAATCAGTCCATTCATTTACCAGCCTTCTTTTCTAATCCACAGAACAAAGGGGGACGGATACTGCACTCCTTAGATGTGCACAGACAACTTAGATTTTACTTGGACAGGGCTAAACCTCTCAGGAAATCTGAACAGCTGCTGGTGGTATTTGCTGCAGGGGCAGAGGGGTAGGCCATTTCAAGGCAAACCATTTCTAAATGGATAGGCCATTGCATTAATTTCTGCTACAAGCACCATGGAAAACCTATCCCATAGGGGATACGACCACATTCACCCAGGGCTGCATCTACCTCTACAGCCTTTCTCAGAGGTGTCCTTACCAGGAGCATCCTAGAAGCTGCTACCTGGAGTTCTGTACATACTTTCACCAAGCATTACAATTTACCAATTTTCTCTAAATCCAGAGCTGGTTTTGCCACTGCAGTCTTGCAGGGCCTTATAGCTGGTCCTAATGCTGTCTAAATTCCTCCTCCCATCCTTAGCTTTGGGAATCTACCCAAATGTGATGACTGCAACAGTGAAACATGAACATAGTATAGTTGTGTACACTTACCATAAATGTAGATGTTCGAGTGTATTCACTGTTGCAGTCCTGGTTACCCTCCCTCCAGCCCCCTAACTTTTTTTGGCTATACCTCTATTCCTTTTTACTATGCTTAAAAGCTTTTTGGTGTATTTGCTTTTCTGGTGGAGGTATTACCTTGCATGTATTATATATATAAAATGGTTTCCCATTAGGGGGGCACCTGACATCTGGGGCAAGAAAAACTGATGTAATGGTGTCGGCTGCATGCGTTATACCCCTGACTACCTGACGTCATGGAAGATGAGACATCAACCGAAGCAGGACCCAAGACTTTCATAATCAGGCCGACTGAGGGCTACTGCAAGCAGATAACCCAAATGTGATGACTGCAACAGTGAATACACTAGAACATCTACATTTATGGCAAGTGTACACAACCATACTTTCTGCACCTCTCTCCTCTAGGCTTTTGAATATTCGCTGAAACTTTGTCTTCTTACATAGTGCCTTTTTTTAGGCAATGCCAAACTTGAAAATACTTCCAACATAGCAAATCAAAACCAAGAAAAGTTAAAGGTATCACTGCTCAATGCTAGGAGTCTAAACAAAAAAACCTCCACTCCCTAGAAGCTGTCTTCACCCTAGAGAATGCTGATGTCTGTGTGATCACTGAGACATGGTTTAAAGCCATGGAGAGCACACCAACAGTGCAAGGTTATAATGCCTTCCACACATTTAGATCAGTTACTGCACAGGCAGGGACTAAAGGTGGAGTTATCTCTATTCTCATCAAAAATAAATACACCTCAAGGCTGGTCAAACAATGCACTTGAACTGCTCCATGTTCAAACTACCATAGGCAAAATCCAATACCACTTCCTTGCAAGCTATAGTTCCCTCTCTATGACCCAGGAAACCCATGCCATGTATTCATACTTATTCAAAACATTAACCATCCAACCCATTACCATATTCATGGGTGACTTTAATTATCCCACTATTAACTGGAAATCCTGCACGACACTAAACGTACATACACAGAGATTCCTGGATTTTGTAAGCACAAACTCCCTGGACCAGATAGTACACCAACGAGTGGTGCAACCATATTGTATCTGGTCCTCACTAATATGGGAGAGTGCTGCACACCCCCTACTGTAATGTCTTACCTGGTAATGTCAGACCACAAAGTAGTCTGACCTGTTGGGAGGGTGGCCTAATGGTTAAGGTGTTTGCCTTACAAACACAAGGTGCAGGGTTTGAGTCTCACAAGGGATAATTGGCTAGGCTTTAAATGGCTCTCAAGGGCAGTTAGCTTAGTACTAATTTATGAATCTAAGATGCTGGGTCCTCCCTCTGTGTGTTGATACTATCTATTTTACGTAGGCACTTGGGCCAATAGCCTAGTACCTACCTATGAACCTATAGGAAATACACCCCGGGGATCACTTTTGTGTCTCTGTTCGACAGTGGCACAGGAAATAACTTTCTTGGGTGGAGTAAGCCAGGGAAACTTTTTGGCTAGGCTTACTTTGGCCATTGGGCCAATAGCCTAGTACCTACCTATGAACCTGAAGGGTCCAGAACTCAATAAGATGTTGCAGGTGATGAGAGAAAGGGCAACTTGTCCTTTGGTCATTTTGCAGAAAAGACTTCAGACCACCTGTTGGTCTAGCAAGACATCATCTTTTGTGATTTATTCAGTGGTTGATACCATACTTGATGTTATGGCAATAGCCTGGGGCAATCCAGATACATCAGAATGCAGGTTTCAGGAGAGCAAACAGGTTTTTAGTCTTATCCCAGATTGTATACTCTGAATGGAGGCCCTTAAACCTGATGTGACAGTTTCAGTGATTGCCCTAAAGAAGAATCCAAGCTGTCTTTCCCCCTCACATTGTTTTAATTCCCCTCCTAAAGAAGTGCAGGGTTTTGAATCAACTAGGGAACCATACTTTGCCTCCTCCATTTTGTGCCTTTGGGCACTTAATTATCCATCCGTCTGTCTGTTGTAGATTCATTTTTGACTAGGTAAAATGACTGACTAGGTCCATGTTTCTTTTCAGCAGCAACCCAGGATCATTGTTTGGTAACTGGCTTGCTCAGAACTACACAGCATGCAAAGAGTGACTGAAGGAGTCAAACCCAAGACTGCAAGAACCAAGAAGCTCTCTAGTAGTTCATTGCATTAACTACACACACTAAACTACTGTTCTGTTGTTATCCCTTTTTAGGAAATTTGTTACATAGATATTTGCTAGTTCATTGCCATGATTTTCTGTTGCCTGCATTTGAAATGTTATTACTGACGTTGTTTGCCATTTTCAAGAAGTCTTTACTGTGAGTAATGAGAAATTAAAGGGTGTAATTGTTCCAGACGTTTCTGATATATGGCTGCATACCTCTCAACTGTACAGATTTTTGCAGAATGTCCAGATTTTTGCCTCATATTTTGGCCCATTTTTCATAAAATTGCGGTTTTCTGGCATATTAGTAGCAACTCATTAAAGATTGAAGTTAGAAAATAATGAGAGACATTTGAGTTTGTCGTCATGCCCTTCAGAAAATAATTTATGCTAATGCAAAACCTGTTATTCTGTCAACTTTTTAAGTTTGTAGGAGCAATATTTAAAAATTTTGTCCCTATTTTTGGGCCTTTTTCCCACTTTTATATATGTCTTTGTACAGATTTCTTGCTCTGAGGTTGAGAGATATGGCATGCATATATAAGCTTGGCATTGTACAAAAAGGATTGTGCAGTCTGTTTCCCCAAGTAAGTGAATAAAATGAAATGGATATGATGACAGTTTTCATATTGTATCTGTTTTGCATTAAAGATGGTGATTTCACACTAACTTTGGGAAGATTTAAAATCTTTTCACTTCTTTCTGTTGGTATGTGACATTGTCCTGTCGTGTTTCATTTGGAAATTCTGTGTTGAAAGTACAGCAACCAAAAACTTCAACTTTTGTGCACATTGATTTTTAACTGCAGTAAGTTAGTTTTCTTTAAACCAAATGCTTATGGGAAGCACAATGGTGCAGTGGTTAATGTTATGGCCTAACAGTCCTTAATTTCCCAGTTTTAATGCATGACCAGAGTGCCTTCTCTGCATAATCTGCATATAATTTCTCTGACTGTATTCTTTTGTGAGGATTTTATTTCCTTTACACATCCAAAGACAAGATGGGTGAATCGACAGCCCTCTTAAATTGCACATTATGTGAATGTACATTGTGTTTGTGTGTATTTATGTCTTGTGATATACTAACATGGTATCTAGCACTGGTTCTTTACTTTACACCTGTCGCTTGCTGAGATTGGATCCCCCCCCCCCCAAACCATCATGAATAAGTTAAAGCAGGTATTGGGTAATGAATGACAGCTTAATTTTCATCACAACTGGCTTTGGCCAGGATGCTGATTGAAGTTCAGTGCTGATATGTTGCATAGTTGCAAAAATAAATAAATAAATAAAAACACTACTGTTTGGCACATTTATGTACTGAAGGAGCTGAAAAAGGAAACCTGTTACTGAAAAGTTACCTGGAAAAAATATGTTTACATTTTACATGAAAATAATCTCCATAATAGTAACGAAGCAAACTGGGAAACCCACTCGTATGTGATTGCTACAGACCTGAAGTGATTGTAGGCCTTAGTGGAGTTTTTAATGCACATCTCTTAATATGAGTGACTGTTTAATGTATTTAATTTAAAATTGCACTTGTAGATGCATTTATTTTGAGTATTAGGTTTGTTGGCTAGTCAGCATTATATAATCTTTAGATTTAAAGGTATATATAGAGCAAGAAACCCTCAGAGCATTCTGTGCAAGTGATCCACTGTAAGAAAGAAAAGGACAGACAGCTCTGCAAGTGTTTGCATTTGGGAAGAGTAATAGTTAGGTGTGTTTTGACAAAGGGATATAGGTTCATAGGTAGGTACTAGGCTATCTGCCCGAGGGCATTTATAAGCCTAGCCAGAGTGAGTCAGCTTTCGCCGCCCCATTGATTAGTTAACTGAGCCCTCTGTCAAGAAGAGCCAATGAAGTGATCCCAGGGGTGTATTTTCTGTTACTCATCAAGGTTTCTCTTGAAGAGTGTTAGTGAGGGGCTCTGCCTAATATAGTTAGGAATTTTGTTCCAAAGCATGGGGTGTCTCTGTGACAGGAATCTATCCCTCCAGCATGTTCTGTTTATTGTTGTGGTGAGGTTTAGCTCACTAGAGCGAGTGGCTCGCAGTGACTTGGATTTCTTTAGGTGGAACATGTCCATCAATTCTGAGTTGGACATGGCTTTGTAAGTCAGGCAGAGATCACCTCTGAGTAAGCGATATGCCACTGAGTACAGCCGGAGTTTTTCCAGTCGGGCTGCATAGGACATATGTTTGAGGCCAGTAATCCTCTTGGTGAGGTACTTTTGTGGTCTTTCCAGCTGTTGGAAGTGTCTTGTGAGGTACATCCCAAGTGGGGCATTGTACTCTATGATGGGTCTGATGAGTGACGAGTAGAGGGGCACTATAACCTCTCTACTTCTAGATGCGAACCCTTTAGTAATTAGATGGGCTACATAGGCTTTCCTAACTACTTTGGCAATATGATTGTCAAAGGAGAGATTACTATCTACCTGGGTCCCCAGATCTCTTTTATTACCTCTTCTGTATTAAGGGGGCTGCCACCTATATGTTAATTCATGGGTGTTTTGTTTTTCCCAAACAGGATGACTATGCATTTTTTGGCATTTAGCTTGAGACCATGACTTTGACACCAGGTGTCCGTCTCAGTAAGGCCCTTTTGGATAATATCCATGTCAGCTGGATAGTCAATTATGGCTCCCAGTTTGCAGCCATTGGCGAACTTGGTTAGCCGTAGTCCTCCTGTGTTTGCCTGTACTTCTGAGAACTATATGCCGAACAGTAGGGGTCCCAGGACCGAGTCTTGTGGGACGCCACTTGTGACTGGTTTAGAGTCGGACCTGGAGCCCACTATTCTTACCGTGTGAGTTCTGTCTGTAAGCCAGTTAGCTCGTGACATAGGGGTTTATGTTCAGGCTGATGAGTTTTTCTACAATTCCCGAGTGGGGAATGGTGTCAAAAGCCTTGGCTAGGTCAAGGTAGGCTGTGTGAACCACCTTCCCCTCATCTATGGCCTTGGTGACTGTCTCGAAGATGTCAACCAGGTTTACTAGGCATGATCTGCCCTTAACAAAGCTGAACTAGGTCAGGTCAAGTGTTTGGAGGTTCCCAATGTCTTGAGTTCCATGATGATGATGCACTCCATAGCCTTGCAGACCAGGCTAGTCAGGCTTATGGGGCGATAGTTACCAGGGTCAGTTGTGCCCCTTCTTTGTGGAGCAGAATAACCGTTGCTGTGTGCCATTCTATGGGCACATAGCCTGTGGAGAGGCTGAGGTTGAACAGTGTGTTTAGGTGGGGGGTTAGTTCATTCTGTAGTTCGTGCAAGACGCAGCCTGGGACACCATCTGGCCCCATTGACGCTGTGCTTTTGGCTTTTGAAAGGGCTGATGTTCTTCTTGTTTCACTGTTGCAGTTATTACATTTGGGTTATCTGCTTGCAGTAGCCCTCAGTCGGCCTGATTAACAAAGTCTTGGGTCCTGCGTTGGTTGCTGTCCCTTCTTCCATGACGTCAGGTCGTCAGGGGTATAAAACATGCAGCCAATGCCATTACACCAGTCTTTCTTGCCGTGCGGTGCCTGAAGCAGAAGCAGTTCGCAAGTGCCTGTCGGCTGACTCCTGAAATTTTCGTTTTCGAGTTTCAGAACCAAAGTCTTCAACTAAAGATAAGTACCCCTTTGGGGAAACTTTTCTTTCTCCTTACCGATGTCAGTAAAAGTTAATAATTGCATTACTTGTGGAAAGCAAATACCTCACAAAAATTTTCATTCATACTGAATTCCTTGCCTAGGCCCCGACCACGATGTACCTTGCTGTCGGTTTTGTGCTTTATTTAATCAGTGCAATATCCATTGTCGGTATATTTTCGCTTCTAAATATTTCAGTTCTCAGTTTAATTATCAAGATATCTGATCGGTTATCCATCCGACTACCGGGATTCCAAAAAAACCCAAAGATGAAGACAGAGATAGTCCGCCTAGGTCCAAAGCTGCCGACGACACTTCTCCTAAGCCAGTCACCAGTTCTCGCAGGTACTCAGTGAGGTGCTTTCGCAGCCCCTGATACCCGCAACTTCTGACTCGCAGGCCTCTACTGAGACTCATTCGGAGTCCGGTATGCCGCGAGATGCTTCAACTGTGGAACCTGCGGATGTCTCTACCTCGGATGGGTCCGGAGCTGCTGTGCAGGCACCGGCTTCTGAGGGTGTATTTAGGCCTACGGACTTGCATATTAAACAGACGCCTCCTTCATTTAGGACAAAATCTCGAACCATGCCTAAGAAACCGATGCCCAGGCCGCATGCTTAGGCCTCTATGCCTAAAAACAAATGGTAAGAATGGCTGAAGATCTTATAACTCTAATCAGGGGAAGCCAACTTCCCCCTTCCAAGAGACCTAGGACTGAAGTTGTTTATGAATCTTCTGAACATTATTCTGATTTTTCTGATTCTTCTGATGATCTGGATTTGCCCTTATCTACTTATGAGGATTCTGATGCAGAGGGCTCTAGTTCCTCTGCTTCCCCTCCAGGGGATTTTTCTTTTGGTGAGACCTTACATGCTCTAAGGGAGCATTTCCACTGGGAAAGCCAGGATTTTTCTGATTCAAAAAAGAGGCTTGGGGATTTCTTACTCCTGCCTCAGCATATGCCTTTAACTATACCTCCTGTACTAGACATTGTTGATGCCTTTTCAGAATCTAGTTTGGCCCCTGATTCTTTGCCTCCTGCTCCCAGTTAACCTGACCGATATTACAGGGTTCCTGATTCTAACAATTTCCTTTTTAAAAATCCTATTGCGGATCCAGAGACTATTTCACAGGGACCCAAGGGCATTAAGTAAGGCTTCTACTGCTAAAAATCCTACTCCCTTTGATAGAGACTCCAGGGCGCTGGATAGATGGGGTAAGAAAGTTTACAATTCTGCGGCCTTGGCCATTAGGGCTTTAAACTGCCAGTTTCATATGTTACAGTATCAACAACATGTTATTGGATTGCTTAAACAGAAAATGATGTTAATTCCTGACTGTGCTGAAAATAAAGAATTACAGGATTTAATGCTTTCTGCTGAACAGGTTGGAAAACCTACTTTACAATTTGGATTTGATTCATTGGAGGCCTCTTGCAGGGCTGCTGTTACTGGGTCTGTGCTCAGAAGGCATGCTTGGCTTAAGGAGCAAAGTTTGCCTGGTCATGTTAAAGCTAAATTGTTGGATGCTCCCTTAAATCAGGACTGCCTATTTGGCAACAAGGCTGAGGAAGTTCTTAAAAAGATGGAAGATAAAGCTAAATCTATGCAAACTGTTAAAGATTTCTTACAAGTTCAGCCTCCTAAATTTAGTAGGCACTGGCCCTCTAAAAATTGGTCCTTTCCAGCCCCTTCCAGGTCTTCTCAAGCCAAACCCAGACACAGCAGAAATCCCAGGTTTCAGTCCCAAGGGACACACAAGACTACGCAGTGGGGGGTTTCCGCACCCAAACCTGGGAGTAGTAAGACTCCCCCGTATGGAAAACTGTTTCAATGACTTGCTTTTAAAACTACCAAGCACTCCCCAACTGAATGTTCCTTTAGACTGAAAGATTAGTCTGCTGGCCAGAAACTGGGAACTCATTACCCAGGACAAATGGGTTTTAAATATAGTGCCCCAAGGATACAAATTTCATTTCCACACGTTACCAACACCAAGCAGGTGGCCAGATCTACCCCCAAATCAGTGGGCAGAGGCCCAAAATCAAGTACTCTCTCTCTTAAACTTGGGGGCTATTTAATTGGTACCAGAAAAGGAAAAGGGACAAGGTTTCTATTCAAGACTTTTTCTGGTACCCAGAAAAGGCAATACATGGCATCCTATCCTGGACCTTTCTATTCTAAACACCTTTCTGGTGATTCCAAAATTCAAAATGCTGACTCTTCACCAGCTGCTTCCTATGCTAGGCAAGCATGCATGGTTGGCAACACTAGACTTAAAAGAAGCATACCTGCACATCCCTGTCAGGGAGTCTTGCAGAAGATACCTACACTTCAAAGCAGGCTACATGCACTATCAGTTCGCTGCACTGCCCTTTGGCTTATCTACTGCGCCCAGGGTATTCACAAAGAGCCTAGCTCCAGTCATTGCATTTTGCAGGCAAAGAAATATTCAGATATACCTATACCTGGATGATTGTCTAATTCAGGCGGAAAGCAAGGATATTCTTTTGAATAATCTGGCCTTTGTTCAAAGGGTACTGACTTGTCTGGGGTTCATCATAAACGAAAAGAAATCCCACCTGGTACCCTGTCAACAAATTATATTCCTGGGAACAAGCTTGAATACAACTTCCCAGATGGCTTTCCTCATGCCAGGGAAAACAGATTCATTTGACAACTTACTTCAAACAAGTGGCCACAAAAACCCAGCTATCTGCAAGGCAAATACTGCAAGCCTTGGGGTTCATGGCCTCCTGCATTCTTCTAATTCCATATGCAAGGCTGCATATGAGGAAACTACAATGGTATCTCAAAAGCCTATGGTGTCAACATTCACAGGATCTAGAAGCAAGGATTCCTATCATACCTTGCCTACGCCTAGAGTTCCTTTGGTGGGCAGAGGCCTGCCTCCAAAATAGGGGACTACCATTCACATTACCCCCTGCTGCCCAAATCTTAACAACAGACGTATCAGACTACACATGGGGGGCTCACTTGGCAGGGAAGTGCATTCAGGGCAAATGGAACCCAAATCAAATGCACCTGCACATAAATCAAAAGGAAATGTTAGCTGTACAGAATGCTCTCACAGCCTTCAAGGACAACATTCTTCCAGGACAACTAGTGGTAAAGACAGACAACACCACTGTCATGTGGTACATAAACAAGCAGGGGCGTACACATTCTTACCCCCTCTGCAGACTAGCCATGGCATTGTGGAACACAGCCTTGAGCTACCAAGTGAATCAACAAGCTCAATTTCTACCAGGAAAACTAAATACACTCGCAGACAGACTAAGCAGAAACCTCATGGACCCATACGAGTGGAAACTGGAACCAAGGATTTTCAACATGTTGACAAGAAAATGGGGGGAGCCCAGATATAGACATGTTTGCCTCCCCCCAGAACCATCAACTGGACAAATTTTGCACAAGGATTCCCCACAAGTTAGATTGGAAAGTGGATGCTATATCCTTTAGCTGGAAAAACCTATCAGTTTATGCCTTTCCTTCGCTGCCTCTGCTCTCCAAGATACTACTAAAGATCAAACAGGACAAGCCAAGGACGATTTTAATTTCACCAAACTGGCCTTGCCAAGACTGGTACCCACTTTTGCGCAGTGTGTCACGCTTGGCTCCATGGCACCTGCCTCAGACTCCTTCCCTGTTGTCTCAGCAGGAGAACCAGATTCTGCACCCTCAGCTGCAAACCCTGAACCTAGCAGCCTGGCTAATTACCTAATCTCTCCTTTACCATCCCTCAGTAAATCAGTGATGGATATCATTTTAGAGGCAAGGAGACCTAATACTAGAAATTCCTGTGCTGCAAAATGAAAAAGATTCTGTGCCTGGAACCAATCTCAAGGAATGAACGCAGCAGTGCCCAATCTACCTTAGATTCTACAGTACTTGACTGAGATGCTTCATAGGGGCTTGTCTTTTTCCTCCATCAAAATTCATGCCTCAGCCATTTCAGCTCATTATAGCACAGAGCCTCCCCTCTTCTCTCACCCGCCGCTCAAGCAGTTCCTTAGAGGGGCCAAAAATTTAAGGCCACCAAGGAGAGCTCGAACTCCAGCCTGGGATCTTAACTTTGTCTTGGAGAAACTCACTCTTCCTCCTTTAGAGCCAGCTGCTACTGCAGGTTTAAAATTTCTTTCCTGGAAAACAGCTTTCCTTTTAGCAATCACTTCTGCAAGAAGGGTATCTGAATTACAGGCCCTTATGGTAGTGGAACCTTTCATCATCTTTCATGCAGACAGGGTGTCCCTCAGAACCAATCCCTCCTTCATGCCCAAGGTGGTATCCATTGTGGCTCTTAATCAGTCCATTCATTTGCCTACCTTCTTTCCTAACCCACAGAACAAAGGGGAACGAATACTGCACTCTTTAGATGTGCACAGACAGCTTAGATTCTACTTGGACAGGACCAAACCTCAAAGGAAATCTGAACAACTGCTGGTGGCATTTGCTGCAGGGACAGAGGGGAAAGCTATTTCAAAACAAACCATTTTAAAATGGATAGGCCACTGCATTCATTTCTGCTATAAGCAGCATTGAAAACCTGTCCCACAGGGCATCAGACCCCATTCCACCAGGGCTGCATCTTCCTCTACAGCCTTTCTCAGGGGCGTCCCTACTAGAGACATCCTAGAAGCTGCTACCTGGAGTTCTGTACATACTTTCACCAAGCATTATCATTTGCCAATTTTCTCTAAATCCAGAGCTGGTTTTGCCACTGCAGTCTTGCAGGACCTTATAGCTGGTCCTAATTCTATTTAAATTCCTCCTCCCAACCGTAGCTTTGGGAATCTACCCAAATGTAATGACTGCAACAGTGAAACACGAAGAACATAGTACAGTTGTGTACACTTACCGTAAATGTAGATGTTTGAGTGTATTCACTGTTGCAGTCCTGGTTACCCTCCCTCCAGTCCCCTTTCTTCTTTTGGCTATACCCCTACTCTCACTTACTGTACTCTAAAAGCTTCTTGGTGTATTTGCTTTTTTGTTGGAGGTATATCCTTGTATTTATAGATTTGATTGCTTCCCATTAGGGGGGCTCCTGACATCTTGGGCAAGAAAAACTGATGTAATGGCGTCAGCTGCATGTTTTATACCCCTGACATCATGGAAGAAGGGACAGCAACCGACGCAGGACCCAAGACTTGTTAATCATGCCGACTGAGGGCTACTGTAACAGTGAATACACTCAAACATCTACATTTATGGCGAGTGTACACAACTGTACTTTTTCACCTGGAGTCCGTGATTTCTGGGACAGTACACTTTTCCGGTATTTTTGTGGGCTTTTTTGTGGGTGAGAGGGGGGTGAAGTTTGCACTGAATCAATCTGCCAGGTTGTTGGCAATATCAGTAGGTTCAGTATATTTTGTGCTATTTTGCACTAGCTCAGAGCATATCTGAGAGTTGCCACTTAGATTCTTGACATAACTAAAGAAGGCTTTGTGGTTATCTTTCGAATCCTTGGCTATTTTTCTTTTGAAGTTAGCCTTGGATGACTTTATGAGGGACCTTAGTTTCTTACTGATACTGATCAGAGATGTCTTTCCTTCTTGGGATTTGCTTTTTTTCTGAACTAGTTTCCTCCTCCTATTGTATAGCCTGTTTATGGCAGGGGTCCCCAGACTGGTTTCCTTCTCTTAGTGGAGTGAGTCTTGGTTTTACTAGGGATGGCATGATCCATGCATCCTTGTAGGTGCTCTTAGAGTACATTTGTAAAGGTTCCTGCGTCTTGGACACTGTTATCCTTTAATGTGGGGGCTGGAAAACTTACCACCTCTGTCTTAAGTAAGATGAAGTTTGCTATAGAAAAGATTTTCACTGTGGTTTCCTTGGTTGGGGGTGGTGGTGTGGTGTGGACAATCCAGAGTGATTAGTTTATGGTCTGATCTAACCAGTGACGGGTTGACCTCCGGTGTGGAACACCTGTCGCCTATGTTGGTGATGACCAGGTCCAATATGTTTTCACCTCTGGTAGGGGAGTTTACCAGCTGATCCAGGGCATTTGAGCTGATAAATTCCAGGAAGCACTGGACCTGGGAGTTTGTACTGGAGTAATTTTCCCAGTTAACGGTAGGTTAATTGAAATTGCCCAATATCAGGGTGTTTGGGAGGACCTTCATGTTTTCCAGTGTCTCCAGAAAGGAGGAGTGGTGGTCCTGGGTCATGGAGGGTGATCTGTAGCAGGCCACAATTTGCATTGCAGATTTGCCCGATGTTAGTTGCACATGGATGATCTCAGAGGTATCATGCTGTGCCACTAACCTGGAGATGTAGGTATCCTTGATGAATATGGATAACACCCCCTCCTTTTGTGTTTCGGTCCATGTTCTGTGGCCGAAATGTGTGGTATGAGTTGTAGCTCGGTAGTGTTGCAGTGCTCTGTGGAGCCTTGAACCAGGTTTCAGTTACTGCACAGATGTCAACGTTCTCCATACTGAGGAGTGCTTCGAGCACGTGCATTTTAAGATTTTAAACTCCTGGCGTTGAATAGCATAACCCTCATTTTTTTATTTGTGCTGATTTTGGAATTGGGTTTGACTTTTGAACCTTGCCTTAGAAAAGCACTATGGGGGCAGCAAGAGCCTTGGCCAGTATTCGAAAGCCTAGGGGTGACAGGTGCAAGCCATCTCTTGCGAAGCAACGAGGCTTGTCGAGCCTGTCGTCCTAGGCTGACAGACACTGGATCCCCTTTGAATGACACCAGAAGCTTAGCCAGTTGTTGAAATTGATAATTTTTTCTTTATACTGTGGTATCATTCTAAGTGAGGGCAGGATGCTACTCCGGGTCAGGATCATACCCGCCTGGGCTACAAGATCAGAGAGCTCTTCCATGTTTCTCTTCATGTAGTCCAGGGAGGTACGTCTAAGGTCATTCACACCAACATGAACAATGACGGAGTCATATTTGCACTTGTTCTGGAGTGACCTGAGTGCTTGTGTTATGTGGCGGATTCTGGCTCCTGACAGACTGCTAACAGTAACCTTCTCCAGCCTAGTGAGTGGGACATCAGTTAACCTGACTGTAGAGTCGCCTATTACTAGTGTGTTTGGTATGTTATTTCGCCTTAAGGGCTGTGATTGTGTGGCACACTGATTTTGTGTTTTATGTGTTGTCTGGTTTTTGATGGGAGGTGCAGGTTTTTTGGGTGTCTGCTTTGGAGGTCTCTGATGCTTTTGCAGGTTTTTATTTAGAGCCACCGAGTATGATTTTGTGTATTTGTGTATTTTTTGCCAGTGCTGGTTTAGTATGTCTATGTGAGGCTGGATGTGTGGTGCAAGTGTTAACCTTCTCCTCATGACTTCCTGTTCCAGTCTTGGGTGGAGAGAACTTAGCCACCAATTTAGCGATATAATTGCATCTCTCGCATATGTTAATGTTTTGTGGTAGGAGGAGAGGGTTGTCTGTGTACATGAGGCATTTGTAACATTGCTTCAGGACACCCAGGTTCACCAGCTGAACTGGCGAGTATACCTGAAATTGCCTTTTGCTCATGCCTGAATAGTAGGGTGAGCTGCTTGGTTTGTGAGGGGTGAATAATGAGCCTTGCCCTACTTGGCAAACAAGTGTCTGGGTATGTTAGTGCTTGCTGCTAGGTCTAAGCAAGTGCTGGACTGTAGGATGCTTTTTAAGTGCTTAGGTTGAGAGTTAGACTACTTTCAAGGGAAAAACTGAAGAGGAGACTTGGTGGAGCAGAGAATAATTTAGCCCTAGCTAACCGGAGCTGCCCATACATGCAAAACCGTGCAAACGTGGTTTTTGCAGCAGGGAAATGAGATAGATAGAAATTACCCAAAATGGCCTATAAACTACTAACTTCTGGGCTGGAACCACTCCTCCAGGGACAGATGGCTGCTCAAAGTTCCCTCTTCACAGGTGAACAGAGAAGCCTCCTTCTATCCAAGTAAGGTATGGACAACCCAGAAACTTGTAACACAGCCCTGAATTCAGCACTAGCCTGAAAACTGGATTATACTAGCTTAGAAAGGTGGGAAACAAGGAACAATTTTTTTTAAAAGATAAGGCAAAAACAGTAAAAAAATACACTTAAAACAACTTTAAATGACTACAAACAGTAAAAAATACACTTAAAACAGCTTTAGATGACTACAAGCAATCAGAAAAGGCTTTTAAACAAATTACCCAATTAACCACTAAAAAATCTCAAAACTGAGCCCTGTTCCTGTAGTCTTCAATCAGACAAGTTCTAACTGCACACTCCTGCCACTGGGATGCAAGGGAACCTTCTCCAAAAAAGAAGGCCTGGATTAGTGCTCAAGTTATACAAACAAAGCTAGATTCAGCAGGCCTGAATCTAGTTTATGCGACAGCAAACAAGGCACACCAATTTCAGTAAGAAACGGTTCAAATATGCAGGCACTATAAGCCTCTAACCAGAAATTCCCAGCTCAGAAGGGCAGAGTCCAGCCTCTCCTCCCAAAAGAGTGCAGTCCACAAACCTTCTTAATGTAAAATGATTGGCCTGAAGCCCAAGTACTTCTGTGCTTATATGTCTGGTGTCTTAGCACAGAAATCTGAACAATTAAAACAACACTGCAAGTTTTAAACAATTGATTTATTCCAAATTGTTTTTTATGGCTTATGTGTGTCTGAGCATTTAACTTTAGTAATAACGATGATAGTTGTGATGAACTATGTAATCGCATGTGAATTAGTATAGCAATCCCTACATTTATGGGGGACATGATAAGATGAAGTATTTCAGTATATTGATTAAAAAGAATTCTATTATGTATGTGTGGGAAAAGCCTGAAACTGAAAAAACTAGAAGCTCTTAATTATAGATAGTAAGGTAGAAACAGTGAAAATGTTATCTAGTTATCCTTATAGTTAACCTTATCTAGTTTTATAGATAGGTCAGGCATGATTTTATCAACCAGAGGAGACGTAGACAATAATAGAGTGAATGGAATTTGTTAGGGAGGGGGAAGAGGGCAAGAGTTAAGTGTTATAAGTTGATCCTGCCCATAGAACAAAGTTGTTGAGGATTATCTGATTAGAATGGATATTTTAGAGCTAAGCAGTTAAGGCTGATGCACATATAATAAGCAGAAGGTTATAAATCAAAGTGGAAAGGGATGATGATGAAATAGGAAGTTTGAAAAGTAATGAGAGAATAGGATTTTGGATGCAGATTCTTGAGGAGAATAACAACTATGCAGAGTATTAAATTCATAAAGTTGCAGAAAATATTCAAAGAACTAAGCCAACACAGGAATGGAGAAAGTTGATTTTACCAATAGGAAGACTGCAAGTAGGGTTATAGAGAATAGGTAAGAGGGATACTGGAATTTACTGGAGAAAATGGACAAAAAACAAGGTATTAGGAGCATGTAACTCGAGAGGGAAAGATAATAGAGTGAGATGAGGTCACGCAAAAGTTTGGACTGAACATTGGAGACTGCCTGGTTTACTAGGGATTGATGTCAATGAACAGGCAAAGGGAAAGAGATAGGGGGGAGTGCTTAGTGAAAGACCAGTACTGGTAGAGTTTTTAGTTGAGTTTAGAACAAAAGCTCCGTTAATAAAGGGTTAATTAGTAGAACATATAACTGTTGCAGAACTATAAGAATCAATTACAGGATGTTAGAAGAGATTGTGAAGAGAGACTGGGAAGACCGTTTATAAAAGAAAAATGGAAGGATATATTTATGACAGCAAAGTCCGGAAGGTTTAAGAGTGTTGCTTGGAAGTGTCTGCATTGCTATTTATATGCCCAAAGTAGACTTTAGAAAACAATGTCCTCTCATAGATAGCAAATGCTGGAGGTAGGATGGAAAAGATTGAGATGAAAGGGAGTGAAAGAAGTTGGCTGATTTAAAAAAAAAAGAAATCCCTGCAAAGTACCCTGTCTGAAATAGATGTAACTAAGGAAATCATTCTTTCTATTGAGATGGGACACAGGATCTGGATTGCCTATACATAGTAAGGCCTTACTAAGTTTAATGTTTTTAGCCTTTAAGAAAGCGATTACTAAAAAATGAAAATCAGAATATAAATCTACGTAATTCAAGTACTAAATCTACGTAATTCAAGTAGTAAGTATTGTAAAGGAGATTAAACAAAAACTAAATTTGGGTCTTTAGAAAATGAGTGGAACAAATTGCATAGAAATAAATTGGAATTTGTGAGAACAGTACGTGCGGAATAATGTCGAAGAGGAAGCTTGAGGTTTCAGGAAACACAGAAATTGAGCAGTTTGTGTAATGTGGGAGTGAATAATTATATATTACATATGTTTTCTTTCCTTTTACTAAGGTGTGAATATGACAAATATTAACATGGTTTTCTTTTCTATCAATCTATATGTGCAAGCTGAAGTAAGATGGTTTTCTTTTCTGTTAATGTATATGAGCAAGCTAAAATAATTGCTATGGACATTATGTATTTATTTTCTGATCACTGTCTGACATCTGAGGGGGTATTCCATCAGTATTGTAGCTGTAATTGGTGGCACGTGTGTGTGTGCATATGTGTAGGAGGCTGAAATGAATGACTTTGTCCCATGATTATTATTTTTATTATACTGTTACATATGAGGCATACAGAGCCAACAAAGTGGTGGTAATTCATAGACTCGGGAGCTGTTTATGGATGAAATTAACCTAGTTGATCCTGCTGATATCTGCTTATTTTTTTCAATTTCCTCACGTTTGAACAGCAAATCTGTATACAAGTGACTGCCTTTTGTGGATAGAGGTAAGGGGGTATGTTATGTATTATACACCTGATAGCAACAAGTTGAAATATATTGACGTGGCCATTTTTTTCTCACTTTTGTTCCAGTCTAACTTCTGACTGGAACGTATTGAGTGCCTGTCTATGGGGGTAGGAATGAAGAGACATCCTATATATATATATATATATATATATATATATATATATATATATATATATATAGATATATATATTGTATGACAACAACAACTTGAAATTTATGCTTGTTGCTATTTGTTCTTTCATTTTCATCTCTCACTAATACCAGAGGGGTACACAGAAGGTGGCTATCCTCATTTTGGGGGAGGATGGAGGCAGGTACTATTCCCAGATATGACTTGTATCTCTGCAGGCGTTTGTCTTCTCATTTTATTGGGAACTACTATTTTGTCAGTTTTTAACGTTTAGCTTTGAACACATCTCATTTGTTCCTTGAAGAAAGAAAGAAAGGAAGAAGAAAAAATAAGACTAAACATCTTTCGTTGCTTAAGATTTTTGTTCAGACCATCATGAGATCAAATAGTTGGGAAAAAGCTTTAAAATGTACCTCAGAGAATGTAGAACCCAATGACTCCCATTTGCCAGCTGGATTAAGTCATTTCCTCAACAGTTGTTGTAGTGTAGTCTTAGCCAGTTAGGTTGTGTTGACTTGGACTGTTGCATTTGCCTTAAATACAGAGTTCTGTAGGCAGTGTACTTAAGTAGAGGTTCTGTTCTCACTGTAGTCAACTCGTGTAGTGAGTCATTAGAAACAAGTTTACCACTTTGTGCCCCAGGTAAAAACTGTTGCAGTGTAAGTTTGCAAAATGAATCCCTTTTCTTACTAGTAGTTTTTTTTTTACTAGACTACTACAGGTTATGGAATAAGTTATGTTTCACCTTTTGTTGCTCTAAAGAGTAGCTAGGTTTATGATGGTCTAAAATATTGTTTCGTTGAAGTGCAAAATTTCATTATAATGACCAGTAAGACAACTAAGACCATTTTGTGACAAACTACTTGGGTACTTACGTATTATCGCAACCAGATTTGTAACGCTGTCTAACTCCTAATGTTTTCTTGAAAGGAGTGAATGTTTGAGTAAGGTGGTGTCTGTTGACTCCTACTGATAGGTTTTGCCAGTTAAACATGAGCAGGAAGAAGAAGCGGAAGCCAGACTTTGGCAGCCAACTGCGAGAGGGACAAATATTTCTTCATGCATGCATTTCTTTTTAAAGACAGCGCATAGAACCATGAGCTCTATTACACTGACCACAAATTCAGGGCGACTGTGATCCTCCATGTGTTTTAAACAGGATCTGGAAAGTCAAGCTCCTTCTTAAGGCTTTTTGTGAAAGTGTACAAAATGTACGGTACTTTCCTAATAGTATCTTTGACATCAGTTTAACACCAATGTGGCTTTTCCGTTTTTCTGTTTGGCGGACCAAGCAGCTCAGTCTTCAGATTATTAGCCTCCAGTCTGCAGTCCTGCTTTCTGCTGCTGTAAAGCACTCTGAATGGTAGGATGTTCTTCATTCCACATTGCTGCAGTCCTAACTATTGGGGTAGTCCGCTGTCCAGTCGGCCCGAATACCAAAGTATATGGCTGACGTCGGTCACGGCGCATTAGACTGACGTCAGTACGTCAGGGTACTAATGCGCATGACCGACGTCATATCCTCAGTCTTTTTTGCCGCATGGTCCGATGCAGAAGCAATTTTGCGAGTGCAGGTTGGTGTTCTGAAAGTTTCTGAAGCCAGAGTTTCAGACCGAATCAAAGTTGGCTAAGTACCCCGTTGGGGAATATTTTGGTTTTTTTTCTTGCCTCAGTATTTAACCGGATGTCAGAAAAAGTGAATAACTGTATTTCTTGTGGGAAACAGATACCTCATAGGGATTACCATACTTTGTGTATACCTTGTTTAGGGCCTGAGCACGACGTTGTTGGATGCCGCTCTTGTGCTAGATTTAACAAACGCACTATTAAGAGAAGGTTAGACTGTGCCAGGTTAGTGTTTGGGAAGCGTTGTAATTATAAAATGCCGCCGGATGCTCCGGCCGCTTCGCTAAAAAGCGCAAGGACAAAGCAGCAAAGTTTGGTGGAAGAACCGACAGTCCCAGGCGCCGGTTCTTTAGAGGCTCAGTGGAGCCGGAGGTTTTGCCAGGTGTTTCTTTGGAGTCTCAGGGAGAGACTTTACTGTTACAGGATGTATCCTCTCAGGAAGTAGGCCAGGCTGAGGGGCTTCTCAGGTGGCTGTTCTTCCTTCTCTTCCTAAGGTGGTTAGAGCCTCCCTTCTGTTTCCAAGGCTTCTTTGAGGGCAGGCCAAGTTTTGCTTCAGTGGGGGTTTCTCCTAGTGCCTCAGGGTCTTTGCCTAAGAAACATATGCTTAAAATGGCAGAGGATTTGATTACTATGATAAGGGGTTCTATGCCCCTCCTGATAAGAGGCCTAGGGTGGAACCTGAGTTTGAGAGTTTTGAGCAATGCTCGAGGCTTCTGAGTCTTCGGCTGAAGACTTGCAGGAGTACCCTCCTTATTCTGATTCTGATGTGGATGATTCTACTCCTTCAGCTTCTCCTCCTGAGGATTTTTCTTTTCAGAGACTCTGCATTCCATGAGGGAGCATTTTAAATGGGAAGGTCAAGATTTCTCTGATTCCAGGAAAAGGCTTAGGGAATTCTTGTTTTACCCCAGCATAGGCCTTTAGCTATACCTCCTGTTTTGAATGTGGTGGAAGATGTTTTGCAGAGGCTTCCTGAACCCTGATTCTTTGCCTCCTGCCCCAGTTAAACCGGATAGGTATTATAGGGTGCCTGACGCTCATAAGTATCTTTTAAGAGTCCTAGGGCAGACCCGAAACTGTCTCTCAGGGGCCTAAAGGTGTGAAGGCCTCAGTTGTTAAAAATCCTGTCCCTCCTGATAAAGAGGCAAGGGCTTTGGATAGATGGGGAAAGAAAGTGTATACTTCTTCCACTTTAGCCATGAGGGCGTTGAATTGTCAGTTTCACATGTTAAAATATCAGAATTATCTTCTTTCACAGTTGAAATCTAAGGTGGATGCTCTGGCGGAAGGTATTGAGTGTAAAGAGTTGCAGGATTTAGTTCATGTGTCTGAACAAGTGGGTAAACATTCCTTGCAATGTGGTTTTGATGCTGTGCAGGCCTCCTCCAGGGTGGCTGCCACTGGTTCTGTTCTTCGTAGGCACGCCTGGTTGAGAGATCAGAACTTAGCTGAGCATGTTAAGACAAGGATTTTGGATGCTCCTTTACAGTCTGATGTGTTGTTTGGTTCGCCTGTGGAAGCAGTTTTAAAGAAAATGGAGGACAAGGCTAAGTCTATGCAAACTGTTAAGGATTTTTTGCAGGTGCAGCCTCCAAAGTTTAGTAGAAATTGGCCTACTAAGGGGTGGACTTATCCTGCTTATGATTCCCAGTCTAGGGGTAGGTCTAGACATGGTAGGGGCAGAGCTCAAGGTTCTTTTAGGCCTAGGACAGGAGTTCACCTGCTCAGACTTCTGGTGAGGGCAGGGGTCAGTCCTTTCGTAAGCAGACCCAATGACCTGCCTTTTCAGCTGCCAGTACCTTCTCGCCTGGCGGCACCTCTAGGAGGAAGACTGTCTCTTTTCAAAGAAAATTGGGATTTAATTACCCAAGACAAATGGGTTCTGGATATCATTCACCACGGTTACAGGTTTTATTTCCATACCTTGCCTCCTTTCAAAGGCATGCCAGACATTCCTCCTCTACAAAGAACAGAGGCTCACAGACAAATTTCTCTGTTACTCCAAATAGGAGCCATTCAGTCAGTTCCTGTGCCAGAAAGGGGCCTAGGATTTTATTCTCGCCTGTTCCTAGTACCAAAGAAGGGGAACACGTGGAGACCAATTTTGGATTTATCTATCCTCAACACTTATCTGGACATTCCAAAGTTCAAAATGTTGACGTTACAACAGCTTTTACCTCTACTGGGCAAAGATCACTGGATGGTAACTTTAGATCTCAAGGAAGCTTACCTTCATGTGCCTATAAGACTAAGTTGCAGAAAGTATCTGCGTTTTCGAGCTGGAAATTCTCATTATCAGTTCTCTGCATTGCCCTTTGGCTTATCTACTGCCCAGAGTATTCACAAAGGTTCTGGCTCCAGTGATAGCTTACTTCAGGCTAAAAGGAATTCAAATCTATCCTTACTTGGACGACTGCCTGATTCTGGCTCAAGAAAAGGAAGACCTTCTACAGCATTTGGAATATGTCATAGCAGTGCTAAGATGCCTAGGGTATTCTGTGAGCGAAATAAAGTCCAGTCTAGTACCCTCTCAAGACATGTGCTTTCTGGGTGTGAGACTGAATACAGCAGCCCAGATGGCCTTTCTAACCCCGGACAAACAAAAAGAATCTTTCCAGTTACTTCCATCAATTATCTCTTCAGTCCGGGCTGACTGCAAGGACAGTCCTTCAAGCCTTAGGGTTCATGGCATCTTGTATTCTGGTGCTTCCCAATGCCAAACTGCATATGAGGAAGCTACAATGGTATCTCAAAACTCTATGGACACAGCACTGCCAGGATTTGGACACTGTCATTCAAGTAATACCTTGCATTCAAAAGGAATTTTTGTGGTGGGCTCAGGAATGTCACCTAAACAAGGGACTCTCTGTGACCCGGCCAGAGGCAAGTCAGATTCTAACGACAGATGCCTCAGACATTGCTTGGGGAGCTCATCTAGATGGAAAGTGGATACAAGACAAGTGGCCTGCCAGACTACAGCATCTACATATCAACATGAAAGAAATGTTAGCAGTCCAGTTTGCATTAATGGCTTTCAAGGAGTTACTTCTTCCAGGGCAGGTGTTGATTCTAACAGACAACACAACTGTCATGTGGTACATCAACAAACAAGGGGGAACACATTCTTACCCGTTGTGCAGGCAAGCAATGATTTTATGGGAGACTGCGCTCAGCTTGCAACTAACTCTTCGGGCAAGGTTTCTGCGGAGCGCAGAACTCCTTAGCAGATGTGTTAAGCAGACAAATCATGGATCCCCACGAGTGGAAACTGGATCTTCATGTATTTCTATTTCGAAAATTGACAGTGTCATGGGGAACTCCAGACATAGATCTGTTCGCTTCTCCACTAAACCACCAGCTGCCAAAGTTTTGCACGAAGGAATTTCATCACACAGCTTGGAAAGTGGATGCTCTTTCTTTCAGTTGGAAAAATCTTCATGTGTATGCTTTTCCACCTCTGCCTCTTCTCCCAAAGGTGCTTCTAAAGGTCAGACAAGACAAGCCAAGGATGATTTTAATAGCTCCAGATTGGCCTCGGCAGCACTGGTACCCATTACTGAGGAGTCTGGTAAGGAAGTCTCCATGGCCTTTACCCTTGATTCCACACCTATTGTCTCAGAGGGACGGTCATCTGCTCAATGTCAAGCTTCAAACTCTTCATCTAACAGCCTGGCATATTCTGTTTTGAAAGACAGCAGGTCTCAACTTCCTCAACAAGTTTTAAATGTGATTATGGAAGCCAGAAGACCTAGTACAAGGAAAGTGTATGCAGAAAAATGGAAGAGATTTTTATTTTGGACTGCAGCACAGAATTTGGAGATTTCGGAGCCTAATTTGAGTGTGGCTCTTCAATATCTTACTGAGTTATTGGACAAAGGTTTGTCTTTCTCTTCCATTAAGATTCATGCTGCAGCAATTTCAGCTCACTATGATTGTGACCCACCATTGTTTTCACATCCTTTATTCAAGCAATTTCTTAGGGGGGCAAAGAATATAAGACCCCCCCGTAGAGCTCCTACTCCTGCTTGGGATCTCAATTTTGTGTTGGAGAAACTTACTCTACAACCTTTTGAGCCTGCAGCTACTGCTGACCTGAAATACTTGTCATGGAAGACTGCTTTTTTGTTGGCCATTACTTCTGCAAGAAGGGTTTCTGAGTTACAGGCCCTTATGGCGGTTGAGCCTTTTTTGATTTTTCATAAGGATAGGGTATCATTACGTACTAATCCTTCCTTTATGCCTAAGGTGGTTTCTAGTGTGGCTTTAAACCAAACTATTCATTTGCCTACTTTCTATGCAGATCCCCAAAATAAAGGGGAAAAGATTTTGCACACTTTAGATGTACACAGGCAATTGCGTTATTATTTAAGCAGGACTAAGGATTTTAGAAAGTCTCAGCAGTTGTTTGTTTCTTTTGCTTTGAGTTCGCAAGGCAAGCCTGTGTCAAAACAAACTATTTCTAGGTGGATTGGGTTTTGCATTGCATTTTGTTATTCCCATCATGGCAAAGAGTTTCCAGCTGGGATTAGGCCTCATTCCACTAGGGCTACTGCCACTTCAACAGCATTTCTAAGGGGGGTGGCAACTAAGGATATTTTGGAGGCAGCTACTTGGAGTTCAGTGCATACTTTCTCTAAGCATTACCACCTTCCTCTCTACTCTAAGTCTAGGGCTGGTTTTGCCACAGCTATTTTGCAAGGCATGTTATCAGCTCCTGCTTCCTTATGATTTGCCAGCCTCCCTTACCTCTGCTTTGGGATTCTACCCAATAGTTAGGACTGCAGCAATGTGGAATGAAGAACATAGTACAGTTTTGTACCTACCATAAATGTAGATGTTCGAGGATCCACATTGCTGCAGTCCAATTTACCCTCCCTCCTTCCCCTCTGTGTTTAGGGGTGGTTGTGTAGGTGAGATTATATTCTGGTACCTTTGTATATATTGTATATGTTTTTGGTGCAGGTATGTTTGGTGTGTTTTGGTTTTGGCCTTGTCTTTTTAGGGTCTTCTGACATCTGGGGCAAGAAAAGACTGAGGATATGACGTCGGTCATGCGCATTAGTACCCTGACGTACTGACGTCAGTCTAATGCGCCGTGACCGACGTCAGCCATATACTTTGGTATTCGGGCCGACTGGACAGCGGACTACCCCAATAGTTAGGACTGCAGCAATGTGGATCCTCGAACATCTACATTTATGGTAGGTACAAAACTGTACTTTAACATCAGTCTTACACACCGCTATCCCGTCGAGGAGGATTTCAGTATTGTTTTCTGTTTCAGAGTGAAATTGATGAGATGCTGTGGAACAGTTAACTTACCATTCCGATTTGTCATTTACAACAGCAGAAAGCAGGAGTGCAGACTTAGGTTCATAGGTTGGTACTGGGCTATCTGCCCGAAGGCATATATTAGCCCAGCCACGTTGTGCGGTATTCACCACCCCTTTAGTAGTTCCCTAGACCCTTGTACTAGCAGCTAGTACCCTTGGCCCCTATCTAGTAGTGCTGTTGGGGTGATCCCCGGTGTGAACTTTCTGTTACCCATACACTCATCAAGGTTCCTCTTGAGTGATAGTGAGGGGCTCTGTCTTATGTAGATCGGGACCCTGTTCTGTAGCAAGGGAAGTCTCTGCGAAGGGAATCTATCCCTCCAGCATGTTCTATTCATTGTTGTGTTGAGGTTTATATCCCTAGAGCGTGTAGCTCGAGTAGATTTGGTTTTGCTAAGATGGAGCATCTTCAACAATTCTGGGTTGGACATGGCTCTGTACGTTAGACAGAGATCGCCTCTGAGAAACCGGTATGCAACAGAGAACAGTCTTAGCTTTTTCGATCGTGCTGCATAGGGCAACTGTTTAAGGCCAGTAATCCTCTTGGTTAGGTACCTCTGTGGTCTCTCCAGCTGCTGGAGCTGTCTAGCCAGGTACATTCCAATTGGTGCATTGTACTCAATAATAGGTCTGATGAGGGAAGAGTAGAGGGGCACCATTACATCCTTAGATCTTGATCAGATGGGTCACATAGAAGGATTCTCTAACCACTTTGGCAACATGGTTATCAAAGGAAAGCTGACTATCTACTTGGGTCCCTAGATCCCTTATTTCTTCTTCAGATTTCAGGGATTAACTCCTATGTTGTAGTTTGCGGGTACTCTGTTTTTTCCAAAGGGGATTACTACGCATTTTTTTGCATTTAGCTTGAGACCATGGCTTTGACACCATGCATCAGTCTCATTTAGGCCCTTCTGGAGGATCTCCATGTCGGCCGGAGACTCTATTATAGCACCCAGTTTGCAGTCATCCGCAAACTTAGTCAGCCACAGCCCTTCCGTGCTTGCCTGTACTTCTGAGAAGTATATGCCAAACAGGAGGGGCCCCAGGACAGAACCCTGAGGCACACCATTCATTACTGGTCTGGATTCGGACATAGATTCCGCTACTCTTACTATATGGGATCTGTCTGAGAGCCAGTTTGCGATCCATCTTGTGACGTAAGGGTTGATGCCCAGGCTGGTGAGCTTATCAATAATACCTGAATGGGGAATGGTGTCAAATGCTTTAGCAAGGTCAAGGTAAGCCGTGTGTACCTCCTTTCCCTTATCTATCGCCAGAGTAACTGTCTCAAAGAAATCCACCAGGTTCAGGAGGCATGATCTGCCCTTGACGAAGCTGAACTGTGTGGGGTCCAGCGACTGGAGGTTCCCAGTCTCTCCATTTATGAGTTCCATAATGATTCACTCCATAGCCTTACAGATCAGACTGGTCAGGCTTATTGGTCGGTAGTTCCCAGGGTCAGTTGTGGCCCCACCCTTGTGTAGTGGGACCACTGTTGCCGTGTGCCATTCTATGGGCACATATCCTGTGGAGAGGCTGAGACTGAACAGGGTATTAAGATGCGGGGTTAATTCTTGAGACTAATATCTGAAGACTGAGCTGCTCGCTGAATTCACCACTTTGTATTTAAAGCACGCTACCCGCAAAGTCCAAAATTGTAACCCTTCATCATCTTACAAACCCACCACCAATATCCTAGAATACTTTTTAACAGTTCACCCTTCCTGATTACACTTATTTGTTGTAGTTTTAGTAAAAGAGAAGAAAGTATACCATGTCGTAAAATCTGGTTGCGATAATACGCAAGTACCACTACTTTTTTCTTTGTCATGGAGCCAACTTCATTTAGATCACAGGGATTTAGAAAACCTGTTCCAGTTTAAATGCAAACTTGCTAAATGAGTAGGTTTTAGAAAGTTTGAACGTGTTATAAACTGGCACAATGTAAAGGATCATAAAGGAAAATACACAGCTCGGCAAAGCATAGACTACCATGGAACTAGATGAATAAATATATCAGGCACATTCCTTGCAGAGTTCTGTCTTTGGGTCCTTTTTTGGATGCTTTGTCTGGTGTTCAACCTCCTAAAACTTAGTTAGGTACCCTTCAGAAAGGTCCAGATCTTTGGAATCTTCGGGTTCTACATCCTCAGAGCTGAAGAAGAAGAGGAGAAAAATTGTATCTTAAACCGTCTGGGATCCAAGCAAATATATTTCTAGTCTGTCAACATCAGATCCAGCCAGATGCACTTTAGATCCGAAGTGTCTGGATCAGAACCCTTTACCTTGCACGGCCTGGTCACCTTCCTTGGATCCAGTATCAGACAGGGTGCACTCCTCTTTCCTTGAGCGGTGCTCTAAGCCCAGTTCAATTGTGTCCTCTCGTTCCTCCAGAGGTTTCACAGAGGCAGATGTGGAAAGGATGTTAAGGAGATTCTTCATGGAGCAGTTTCAGAAAGGACTCTTTACGGTTCCTAACCCCTTGGGTCAGGAACAACATCCTGCTACTACTCAGACGACAACACATCCTCCTCTGACCCAACCTGTGGTGTTAAGATTCTTTGCATCCGAGAGTTCCGGGCCCTTTTGTGTCGAATCCAAAGAAGACTTTGTCTTCGGATCTGACTGCTACTCTGAGTGTACTGGCTCTGACTTCTTTTGATCTGGAAGACTTTCTGAGATGAAGCTTCTAGGTTGGATCCAAGGGTATAAAATTGACTCCAAGGTTTTTGGAGCCATCTCTTCCATCAGAGCTTTGGCATTGGACAGCTTGGCTCCAGCTTCTACCTCGGGTAGATGGGCTGTCAGAGCTGATAGAGGTGTTGGGCCAGAAACTCACTTTCTCAGCTCTATTGGCTTCCTTCTCTCCAGAGTGGTTGGTCTTTGAGGTTTTGAAGAGAGTTTTCTCTGCTCTGTCAGGTCAGGCATGTCTTTTCCCCTCATATCCATCCTCAGTATCTCTACTAACTTTGCACTGTGATCATCAGTATTCTGTACTACTGAGACAGCCAGACAACCCAGTCGGGTATTGCCATCTCTTCTGATACTTCTCTGGATCATCCCACTAAATAAGTATTCGGCAAGAAGACATGCAAGAGGAAGTACTCCCCCCAGGAGACTGTCACTGAGGATTCTGACTTTGACGAGGGAGAAGGGTGTCACAAATCACCAATGATGTCTCATTTGGAGACATTCTTGTGATCCCTAAGCAGAAGGGTGCTTGGTCTGTCCAAAACCCAACTCCTGAGGAGTCAGTATTTCTGGAAGCTTTCGGGACTGCCCATCTACTTCCTGGTTGACTCCGCCTGCTGATGACCTCATTGACTTGGTGCCCAAGTGGGTGTGGAAGGAACCTGATACAACTAAGCCAGTCCCTAAGAGACCAGTCAGGATTCTAGCTCCACCAGTAAGGAGAGTACATTGGAGTAAGGGTGTACCAGTTGATGCATTGGTCACACTACTGTGAGGAAAGGGCAAATATTCCAATCTTCACTGTACCGCGATCTGACAAACAGCACTTCAAGGTTCCGTTTTTTTTTTGCTCTTTAGGTGTTCGCGGTTCTGCTCTTTCGGTCTTGTAATATAGACCCATGCTTATCTACTCCCACTGGGAACCCATCTATGAGTTTGGACATTGTTCTTACTTATGTCAGTTGGTCCTTGTACATAGCCTGCACTAATTCAGACAATGTTTCTGGGACTTCAAACCAATGCAGGACTGCCCAAGTTAGCTTTCTTGGGACCTGTCATATACCTTCTCCAAGTCTTTGAATGTCCAACTATAATCTTTCCTCATCAGTAACTTATTCTCAGTTATCTGTCTCACTGCAAACATTGGGTCGGTCATTTTGAGTCGTGATCAGAATCTGAACTGCTTGTCTCCCATCAGATGACTGGATAATATGCATATTGTGTACAAGAACAAAGGGAGACATCTACAACTGTGGGCTGTACAGAGGCATCAAACTCCTGTCACACTGCATGAATGTTCTGGAGAGGGTGATTGATGAGCAAATATGCAGAGAAGTAGTAAAAAAACAATGATTGGACTGTATTTTTTTTAAATAAATGAATATGTAAAGAATTGTTTCTCTTTTGTTCGGGGGGGGGGGGGTGACATGCCAGCAGAGTGAAGATAGGCTTTTTCCAAATTTTTGACACTCTGAGTCCAGATGGTTCACCATCACTGCTCTAGAACAAATAGATTCCGGAACTTACTTAAGATTCTTTTTAGTGCCAAAGAAAATGGGACTGGAGACCAATTTTAGATCTCAGTGTGTTGAACAAATCGGTTCAACACACCAACTTCTGGATGGTCATGGTTCATTCCATTTTGCCCTTTCTGAGCAAGGAGGACTGGATGTGCTTGAGATCTTCAGGATGCGTACTGTCACATAAAGATGAACAGATGTTCCAGAAGGTACTTACACTTCCAGATGGAAGCCAGTCATTACCAGTTCAGAGCACTGCCCTTTGGTCTCACCAAGTCCCCAGAGTGTTCATCTAGTGGTATGGCATGATGTGGTAGAAGCTCACCCGAGACTGCAGCGATTCTGGGTGTTTCCATATTTGGGCAACTGGTCCAGTACCATTGTAACCAGGCATCAACTGGTACAAGCACAAGACCAAGTATTGTAGATTTGTTCAAATCTCAGAATAACCGACAATTATAACAAGCCTCAATTACAACCAGCTCAGACATTGGAATTCATAGGAGCAATGTTCAACACAGTATCTATGGTAACATCTCTTCCCCTTGCGAGAGTACAAACAATAAGAAATCAGGACAAGCAAATAATTTGCAGTACCAGAATTTCAGCCCGGTTGATTCTGCAAGCCCTGGGATTAATGTCAGCAGCAATAATCTGAGTTCCTTTAACAAGATGTCGTATGCAGATTCTGCAATGGATGTGCAAATGCAATGGTCGGTTCTCCCTCAGCCCATGTCTGCAAAGATACAAATAACTTAGGCATGCAACCAGTATCTTTGCTGGTGGATGCAGTCACAACAACTGCTGCAAGGTCGTCCTTTCATGCTCCCTCAGCCCAAGGCCATAGTGACCACGGACGCTTCTCGGATTGAGTGAGGTGGCATTTTCTGGGGAAGACAGTCCAAGACACTTGGTGCCCCGAAGAGGCCAACTTGCATATCAGTGTTCTGGAAATTGGAGTGGAGCTCTTGGCATTGCAAGCATTCCAAGACTCTCTCCCTCTCAGAATGATTACAATCCAAACGGGCAACATGTCAGTGGTTTGGTACATCGACAAACTCTTACCCCCTGTTTCGAGAAGCCCTGAGGGTGTGGTAATGGGCAGTTTCCTCCAACCACTTTCTAATTGCAGTGCAACTTCTGGGGAAGTCCAAGGTGATAGACAAGTTGAGCAGGCCTATTTTACTACCTCCTGAGTGGTTTCTCAACAACAGAGTGATGGATGTGATTTTCCGTCAGTGAGGGCGGACCAGCCTTGCTGCGATGTCTATACATCTCCCCTAAACAATAAGTGCAGCAGTTTCTTGCCCAAGTCCCCCCACCGAGGGATGCTTTTCTCCATGTTTGGCCTCCCAGTCTGTTGTACGGCTTATCCCCCGACTCCTTTAATTGCCAGATTCCTTCAGAAAGCAGCCAGGTTGAGGAGTACCTTACTGGCCTTGACAGATTTGGTTCCCCTTCCTCTAGCCTCATCTTCGGTACCCACCTGGGAATCTGGATCGAATTCCAGACTTTTTGTCTCACCCAACAGACATGATTCACCCAGACATTTCAATCCTCAAACTGACTGCATGTTTTCTCCAATTCCATTAATAGCCAGGCAACCTGTGCTGTCTTAGCCCGTCCATTCCATTCTCTTATCTTCCCATAAACCTTTGCTAGAAAACTCTACAAAAGTAAATGCAGAAGATTTGCTTATTGGCAGAGCAGAGTCAGGTAAAACCATTGTCAGCCGCAATACATTCTGTTCGTGAATTTTTAGCTAGTTTATTTCATGAGGATGCTAGTTCATCAACTATTAAACTTCAATTCACAGTCATTTCGAATTTCCTTGTGGGATTTCAGAATTCTTCCCTGGCTTCCCCCAAGGTATACAAACATTTTTAAAAGATACTCTTCTACTTAAACCTCCTTACAAAGATCCTGTACCACCATGGGATTTAAATTTGGCACTGCAAGCCTTGACACACACTCCATTTGAACCTGCAGATAAATGTGATTTAAAATTCTTGACCTAGAGAACTATATAGTGGCAATTACATCTGCTAAAAGAATTTCAGAACTTCAAGCATTATCTTCTTAGCCCCCATATTTGATATTTCACAAGGATAGCATCCCCTTATGTAGCAGTGCTTCCTTTCTACCTAAGGTGGTGTCAAAATCTAACATTAACCTGCCAGTATTCTTCCCAAACTTTACAATTAAATGGGAATACATGCCACATTTACTGGATGTTCATAGACAATTACATTTTTATCTGCATCGAACAAAACAAACTAGAAAGTCAGACCAGCTCTTTGTTTCCTTTGCACATCACAGGATGGGTGAATCAGTCACAAAGAGGACTTTAGCCAGACGGTTGACAGATTGCATCTCTTTTGTCTACATTAAATTGAATCTCCCTCACCCCCAACCAAAACCATTAAAGGCTAATTCCACTAAATCTGTGGCTACTTCCAATGTATTCCAGTCTACAGCATCCATGGATAATATTTGTGTGGCTACTACTTGGTCAAATCCTCATACTTTTTGTGATGACTGTGCCCCTGGCCCAGCAATCAAGGAGCCTCAATCCTCACCACTAACACCAAGGAGGTAGTCTCCTAGAAGAGGAAAGGATAACAAAGACTCACAGTAAAGTACAATTTCTGTTAAGTGCACACAGAGATCTCAGTCAGTCTGGGGCTGGTTCCTCCCTTGCTCTCCAGGTCCCCAATAAGACTCCCCACTGGCACATCTATAGGGTCCAGATCTCAGCCTAGCTGGCAAACTAACCTCCAGTACCTCTCTGTCCAGCCAGTACTTTGTGTTCCAGCCCAGGTAGCTCACACACCACCCACACTTTGAGATAAGTATTTATACAATTTCACAGACACTCCTGGGAAAGGCTGACACAGATTCTCCAGCTGTGCCCCTTTACCTAGACTATATGGTAGTAATTACTGCCACCACCAGCTTAATAATTTATCAGCTACCCAAAGGCCCTCAAAAGGATGTCCAATTATTACTGTGCAATATTATTATCCAATTGGTAATGTGACTATGCAGTCTAAGGCTTATTAGAGTGGCCTATTACAGTAACTTGTATAAATATGCAGTGTACTCTAGAACCTACTTCTCTACACAAACCAGCCACAGTTAAAGGTTTTTAAAATATTTATTAATAAATAATTAAAACAAGAGAATACTACTACACCACAGAGATATCTAAGAGTTCAGAGATCACACAAAAACTTAAAACAATACAGTAGGACAGGTCTGATGTCAAAGAAAAACACTTAAGAATAGCTAAATATTAGAAAGTTAGATTAAGAGAAAACACAGTGCTATCTATAATATCTACTTACATACATAAAAAGCATAATAAGCAGTGCTGTGGTTGATGGTCCAAGACAAATGCTTTCAGTCTCTCACTGAACAATAGTTTTTAAAACATTAACAAACAGCTCTGTAAGGCCCTCCCAAATTACATCATTTTGACACTTAGGTTTTCCCAGTATTCACATTACATCATCTTGACACTTAGTCTGGAGTTCCCAGTCAAACAAACTGCATTATTTAGCAAGCTAACACCTGCTCAGGAAAATACAACAATAAAAGACATTTCACATGTATACTCTAACAATTATTCCTTAAGTTAAGACAACAGAAAGAATGTGTTCAGCCAGTCGCTTCGGCACCATTTTTTTAAATAATTGTAACTTCAAAGAACATTTGAAATGCTTGGCTTGGTTTTCCTTACAGCAGATGGCAATGTTGCAACAATTTTGAAGTTCACATTTTACAGTATTTTCTTTTATTTAAAAACACAAGCCTGTATTTTACATTTAATTATACAAATAATAGAATTATGTATCAAATTTTATTTTACTAGGCTGGCAACCTTCGCCCATCTTTCCCCAATCTTCACACCTTTATCACTCATTACAAACTAAGTCTGGTCTCGAGGGGTAGAATGGCCTTTGTCTCAGTCATACTCTGGAATATCCTTCCTTAGAGTCCACCCAGGAATGCAGGTAGCTGGGGACTGTCCCATACATTGAGGAATGAATGGAACTTGACAGCATCAGATAAAGAATTTATATACTTCCTATGACGTTCCATGTGTGTTGTCCATTTTCATTCTTCCTCGACTCCTCACTTTCCATCTCCCTCCATTTCTCACAAATGATTTCTGGAGGCATGAGATATTTATGAACACCATTTGCCCCTTGTGTTGAACTCCAGTTATGGCAATTCTGTTATAGTCTCTCCCCCTCCCCCTCCCTCTCTCTCTCTCAAGCTATAAGTAGGATCTGAGCAAATTAGGATTGGTGCATTGTGGGTAGGAAAGGAGCTCAAAAGTTTGTTGATCACTGTGAGCTAGAGTAATTGCCAAGTTGGATCAGAATAGCAGATTCAAACCCATACGTTGAAGAAGAAAAATGGACAGCGCAGATGGAACGTTATAGTAAGTACATAACTTCTTTTTTGCTTCATAAAAGTAAAATGTCCATTACAATTCAGTCTGCTGACTCCTCTGTTACCTCCAGCTATTTCTTTGTCAGTGCTTGGGAAACTGAATTACAAAAGATGAATTTTAAGAAAAAAAATTTTATAATTTGAGTAAAGGAGAGAAGTGTACACTGAACAGTTTGCACTCTAAGACTGATTTTAAAAAGGCAGGCAAATGTGGTGCAGTAGTAAAGTTGAACAGTTATATTACTATGGGTGAATCTGTTACCAATGATGGTGTTGCCTGTAAAGTTATACTTGCATACTATTTAAATACTGTGTTTGACCAGTATAGATGTTTTAGAGATTATTTGCCAATGGTGTTATTTCGGGAACATTATATGCATATCTGAATGTGAAGTACTGTATGTGCCTTTTTGTTATGGGTTGCCAAAAATTCGTAAGAACATTGAAGGACCTTGGGTATGCCCTGGAGTAGCAGGCAGGCAATAGGCATATTACTAAAATTCTTTCAATATTTTAGATTTTGAAACAGTTGGGAAAATTGGTTTCTCGGTACCCGTTTTCTACATGAATTTGGGATGTCATGTCAGTTGTCGCCACCTCTCTCAACTCCATGCCTCTCTCTCCTATCTTCTTAGACAGTCATGCCTGTCACTTATGTCAAACAATCCAGCCATCACTTTGCTGGATGTCCTAATTCCTTTTCTGAATTCTTCCTGTCACTCCCATATCTTCTTCACCAAGTCATTTCAGTTTTCCTGCACAGTGCTCAAACTACCATCATCTATTATCTTTGATTTACTTGCATGATGCTGTAGATTTATGAGAAATACAATAAACTGTTCCTAAAAATGGTTGAGAAGGAAATATTTTTATAACTTTTGATATAAAGTGTCTTATCAGTTATAGATATAATCATGAGCGAGAAAGCTTACACTGATTTACCTGTTAATCATTCTGTTTTACTGAATAGTTTTTGTAATGTATTATTTGGCTGACTTCATACTGCACAATAATATGCTTTTTTTGAGGTAATTTTATTTGCTAATAAAAGAAACCGTTATTAATACACAAGTGGCAACACATATATCTGCACTTACTTGCTTTTTTTAGAACATAGGCATATTTTAGCTGTGATCTTTATGGTATTATTTTCTGCATTATGTAGATGATGGATTTATAATTGGTCCAAGTAGCTGTAAACCCTGGTCACAGCATTTAGTAGTCTTATCTGTTCAATGTGTGCTCCTTTAAATATTATTGTTAATAATTCTTATCATAAGACCCATATTTTAGGTATTGTGCTAACCATAGAGTGAAGAAGAAATTGACTTGTACTGTTTTTAGAATGTCAGTGGTGGTGCTGCGGTAGCCGTTGTCACCTCACAGTAAGACGCTGTCCGGTTCGATTCTCAGCTAGAGCGTCTTCTGCGTGGAGACATGCGTGAATGGGCGTACCTTCGTTGAAGGTTATGCGTCAGGCCTGACAAGCCGGTACGTAAAAAACTGCCAATCATTAGCAGACCAGAGTTCCGCTGTGGCGACCCCTAACCGGGAAAAGCCGAAAGACACAAGTGTCTGTCAATAACCCCTCTTACATTTTAAAAGTTGCCTCCCCCTTACAAAATCAAGAAAAGCATTCCACATGGGTATATGACTGTAGTTTGAAGTGCAACTGATTGTTGCAAGGTTAATGCTTTTTTAAATAAAAGCTTTGGTTTGTTTGTCAGGATATACTGTTAATGATCTGGATGGATATATATCATAGATAGATATAACATAAGTAGGGGCAAATTGTCCTCTTTATCTGTGGCAACTGCTAGAAGAAAATAGAAATAGTAATTCTAAAACTAATGATTGTCTAAAATGTATTGTGTACTATGAATTTTTATAAAAAAGGAGAAGAAATTGTAAGGTGTGATCGAGACAGTTTACATTCCATAGGAAAGGTATATTCTGTAGTTATGGATGTCCTCAACTTATGTATAGGAGAGGTCATGTTTTAAAGTACTTTTGAACTGTTAATAAAAAGCTTTGTAATAGGCCAAAGGGCACATATGTAAGATCGGTGATTTTGTTAAGAATGCACATTTGTTTCTTCATCCATAAACTATTACTTATATTGTTATGCAGACTGTTCTGCTAGTGGCCTGGTATGTCTGGCTAGTTGCCAGATTTATTGCATTTTTTTTTTATTTGGGGAAAAATTAATGGATGTTTAAAAATAGAATTTGGGAACATTTAGAATGAATTGTCTGCCAAAGGAGAAGCTAATGTATTAGTCAGAGAATTCCTTAATATACTTACCATAGTCCATCTTTTTATTTTAAATTTTAGAGGCAGTAGGGAAAATTAATGGGAGAGGAAATGTGTTATTGTTAGGAGAGTCATAAGCAAGCAGTAATACCTGACAGGTTGTGTGTAAATGCGGCATCGGGCCTCTTCACCCCTGGAAGGGCGTTAATTACACATTAACACACACCTTGGAGGGCACTATTGTGCTTGGAGAATGGGCTGTCTGTAAAATTGTTGTGTTTTACTTGCTTATTTATTTTTTAAGCACTATATTATTTTTATATATATTTTAATGCAAAATAGTTCCTCTGCCTAATGTTTCAAACTTGCTGTAGTATAAGTTAATGGTGCTGGGAGGATGCATTTTACATCAAACGTATATAAAAAATAATATAGTGCTTAAAAGAATAAGAACCAAGTAAAACACAAGAATTTTACATAGAGCCCATTCTCTCTGTCATACACATATACACAGCCTCTTCTGCTTTCTCACACACACACACACACACACACACACACACACACACACACAGTCTCCTCTGCTTTCATGCACACATTCACTAACACAAGACCACTCTCACTCGCTCTCTCACACAGTCTCCTCTGCTTTCATACATGCACTCACTCACACAAGATCGCTCTCACTCTGTCAATCTCTTGTCTCTCACACAGTTTCCTCTACTTTCATACACACATTCAGTCACACAAGATTACTCTCTGTTTCTCTCTCTCTCTCACACACACACACACACAACACAGCCTCTCTCTCTCTTTTTTTTTTTTGCTTTACATTTTACACTCGCTAAACAGCAGAACCAATGCTTAGCGAACGTAAAACAATGGTGGCCATTAGTTTTTTTCACTCAGAGCTCCAGGATAATTTGATATGCTGCAGTGAAGCGGCAGACTCATTTGTCAGCGGGCATTACTTGTACATTAATACCCTGCTGGAGAATGTTCGTCCTCCAGTCAGGGTGTTGATGTACAGTTTGCCCATTCTCTAATGGCAGATAAATTATGTCAAATGGATGAGCTGTGCTTAAACACTGCTTTTTCATTAAACCCTTGTTCAAAAATCATAGTGTTGCTAAACTAAAATGATTTGCTTATAAAATCTTAAAGAAAAAATGTCTTATGAAAAGGTTTACTATTTTGTGTAAATTGTTTTAATTATGTTTGTCATTTCTGTATTGTTACTGGTTTGGCTATTTTTCTAAATGATAGTATGTCGGGTGTTAACATTTTTGAATCCTGCATGAAGAATGTTGTATCTGAAAGTCAGCATTGTAATTTTTGGGGTTTATGTTAAATATTCATCTACAGTTCTGTGGTCGGCTATGTCTTTGGTTTTCCATGTATTTTCTTTTATGCTGGTTTGATTGCGTTCACGGAGCCCATTCTGTCAGTTCCTCGCTGAGTTTGCACTATGAAGGAAGCTGTTCTTTCTTCATCTTTGACCAAAGGTTCAGGGTCTACCAAACTTAGTCTTGGTATAATACTTGCTGAAGCACAGAAGAGACTGATAATGTTCATACTGCTTTGGCTAAAATGCAGTGGGCAATAAATTATGTTAGGGCTCTCAAAGTGGCTGGAGGGAGATTGTAATGATTTTGAAAAACATTGTAGTGTTTGCCTCGGAGTATGGAGAATACTTTTTAATGTGGCTGTGACTGTATTCTTTACAGACTGGACTAAGACCCATCACAGATGTACCATCCATCCATATCCCATTTTGATACATGGGGTCAGGGTATCACATTAATAATGACATTAATCTAGAACCAGTGTTCACAATCCCAGGTAGCTATCATAAATATCCCATTAGGAATGAAATACATATTGGCATTTAATTTTGTCCTGTAATAGCTGCCAGGGGGCCTTGGAACGTGTAGATTTGGATACTGTGGCCCCTTAAAGGGCTGTCACCTGTCCACATGTTCCTTACAGTGGTACTTGTCCATGAAAATTCTTTTTTAAAAATTCAGACTTTACTGATTTTTAACTGTACACAAGGTGCTGCACGGTTATGAACAATGCACTAAGTACACAAGGTGCTGCACGGTTATGAACAATGCACTAAGTACACAAGGTGCTGCACGGTTATGAACAATGCACTAAGTACACAAGGTGCTGCACGGTTATGAACAATGCACTAAGTACACAAGGTGCTGCACGGTTATGAACAATGCACTAAGTACACAAGGTGCTGCACGGTTATGAACAATGCACTAAGTACACAAGGTGCTGCACGGTTATGAACAATGCACTAAGTACACAAGGTGCTGCACGGTTATGAACAATGCACTAAGTACACAAGGTGCTGCACGGTTATGAACAATGCACTAAGTACACAAGGTGCTGCACGGTTATGAACAATGCACTAAGTACACAAGGTGCTGCACGGTTATGAACAATGCACTAAGTACACAAGGTGCTGCACGGTTATGAACAATGCACTAAGTAGCTAAACTTGGAAGGAAGATGCAAAGCATAATCAGAAGCACAGTCATTGAATACAGCCTAATTGTAAATATTTTGTCAAGACCTATCTACCTAGAGTCGTATAATATTTATAAATAATGGAATAAAAATGTCTAGATGTCCAGAGAAGTGAATGTATTATTCCACTAAGTAAATTGTGCTGTAGGATTGTACCAGAGTATCTGAACATTAGGACCTTGCAAATGAAATGCGAAAGGAAATTGCACAAGTGCCAGGTGTTAAGCTTTCCTTTTGTCGTGATTGGTCATTTGGTACAAAACGGTGGATAATCGGTCTTGATTCTGTACATGATGCTTCAGAGCGCTCTCCATGCTGCTAGAAGTTTGAGACTAAACTCTTCTAGGAAAATGCATTTTCTGTATCGGTGAGGAAGCTGACTTGTTGGGTACTAAATCAGAGGCAACATTGTTTCAGAATCTATGTCTGTGGAAGCAGGTAGTAATTTATTTTATGTATTAGTGTTTCATGCTTTGTTATTGTATTATCACTGTGGATTTGATTTCAGCAGTATTATGTAAAGTGAAACATTTGGCATTGTCCTTTGAGTTCTACTATACAAATTACATTTTTGATGTTTTTTGTTTTACAGTATTTTGTAGCATTAACCCTTGTCATCTTGAATTGTTGTTCTCTTAAGCAGAAAATTACTTAAGAGTCTGTGTGATCATTTTAGTTCTATATTTCTTAAAAATCTTGAATTTTTGTTGTGTTAACATTTCCAACCCTGTGTGTCATGTAGTGAGAACTGGGTCAGATTTTTAAGTAGTCACAGAGGTATTGATGTTGGGTCTACTTCTGATGATCGAAGTTTCAAAAACATCGAACATCATATGGCCGAGAACTATATGATCAAAGTTTTGAAACTTCAAACATCTAATAAAAATAATAATAAATTCTGTTACGTTTTTGTAGGGGGGCGAGCCCCCTGCAACCCACCGCACCCCTTGCTAATTAAATACACCAACTCCGAGATCTCAGTACAGCGAGGAAAATGGCAAATTTCCCTGTTCACGCTGTATGGAAATCTCCATTCAGCTCGTTCGAAGTTTCAAAATTTCGATCATATGGTCCTCGGCCATATGATGTTTTTAAGTTTTGAAACTTCGATCATCTGAAGGGGATCGATTGATGTTATGCTGAATTAACAAGTGTCGTTTTGATACTCATTGTAATATGCTTACTTTGCACTTGTTTAATTAAAACCAGTATTCCCGGTCATAGAATGGAGCAGAAAAAATGTCTAGGTGCTGTCACTGATGTCAAAATTACCTCAGCAGTCAGACAGTATGGCGGTTTCTGCTGCATTCATACTGCCTTTTTGTAGTTTTTATCCACTGAGTTTAAGGACCTATCTATCCTCCACATTACCCCTGCCTTATTGATTCCCACACTAATGACACTACTCTGGTGCATTCCTTTGACATATAGGGTCTACCTTTACCAGAAGAGAAAGCCCATTTAGTTGTAAAGGTCTAAGTAAACCCCAGCATTGAGGAAATGAGATGGCTACTGGCAGCTCAATAGACTTTCAACTTAAAGTACTTTTGATTTTTAACCCTTTTTGCTCCCTGTAGATAGGATTGTTCATTGACACCAAATTGTGTTGTAAGCATGATTCTCTGCATGGCTGCGGTATGTTTCATCAGGTGCCTTCTCAGCAAACTAGCCTGTGAATGGAGTTCAACATGGGATAAGGCCCCACCTTCCTATGTCAGAGGCTTTCAGTATGGCATCTTCTTACCTATTATAACCAATTCCAAGGTTGCACAACCTTGGGATAAGTTCTGAAGTGTCACAAAAAAGAACATTTGGGTGATACTGGGAATAAGCAGCTAGATGGTCCTATTGCAGATCATTTCCATAAAGTACATGTGAGACGAGATGGAAGTTTATTTTTTAGTGCGTTAGCTAAACCATTAATAACGGGTGGGGGTAATTTTGCACATAAATTATTAGAGTTGGAAAGTGGATTTATATTAAATTATAGAAAACCTACACCAAGTGGCTTACATTTGGACATTAACTTGAATGTTTGAGTTGCTGTTTTGCAGGGATGTTCTTCGTGTTTCACTGTTGCAGTCATCACATTTGGGTTATCTGCTTGCAGTAGCCCTCAGTCGGCCTGATTATCAAAGTCTTGGGTCCTGTGTCGGTTGCTGTCTCATCTTCCATGATGTCAGGTAGTCCTGGGTATAAAGCATTCAGCCAATGCCATTTTATCAGTCTTTCTTGCTGTGTGGTGCCCGAAGCAGAAGCAGTTCGCAAGTGCTGGTCGGCCGACTCCTGAAATTTTCGTTTTCAAGATTCAGAACCGAAGTCTTCGACTAAAGCTAAGTACCCCATTGGGGAAACTTTTTCTTGCTCTAAACCGGTCAGTATTTCTTGTGGAAAGCAAATACCTCAAAGATTTTCATTCGTACTGTATTCCTTGCCTAGGCCCTGACTACGACGTACCTCACTGTCAGTTTTTTGCCTTATTTAAACAGCGAACTATTCGTAATTGGTATATTTATGCTTCTAAATATTTTGGTACTCTGTTCAATTATCCAGATATGTCTTTGGTAAGCCATCCGACTACAGACATTCCGAAAAAACGCAAAGATAAAGACAGAGACAGGCCGCCTAGGTCCAAAGCTTCCGACGACGCTTCTCCTAAGCTAGTCGCCAGTTCACCAGTACTCAGTGAGGCACTTTCGCAGCCCCTGATACCTGCTACTTCAGATTCGCAGGCCTCTACTGAGACCCATTCGGAGTCCGGTATGCCATGAGATGCTTCAACTGTGGAATCTGCGGATGTCTCTACCTTGGATGGGTCTGGAGCCGCTGTGCAGGCACCGGCTTCTGAGGGTGTATTCAGGCCTACTGACTTGCATATTAAACTGACACCATCTTCTTCTTCAAGGCCTAAAACTCGAACCATGCCTAGAAAACCGATGCCCAAACCACATGGTCCGGCCTCTATGCCTAAAAAAACAAATGATAAGAATGGCTGAAGACCTTATTACTTTAATCAGGGGAAGCCAACCTTCTCCCTCTGAGACCTAGGATTGATTTTGCTTATGATACTTCTGGTCAGGGTTCTGAAGTTTCTGTTTCCTCTGATGACCAGGATTTACCCTTATCTACCTAAGAGGATTCTGATGCAGAGGACTCTATTCCCTCTGCTTCCCCTCCAGAGGATTTCTCTTTTGGTGAAACATTTCATACTCTTAGGGAGCATTTTCGCTGGGGAAGACAGGATTACTCTGATTCTAAAAAGAGGCTTAGGGATTTCTTACTCCTGCCCCAGCACAGGCCTTTAGCTATCCCCCCCTGTACTAGACATTGTTGATGCTGCCTTTTCGGAATCTAGCTTGGCCCCTGACTCTTTACTTCCTGCTCCCAGAAAACCTGACAGATATTACAGAGTTCCTGACTCTCACAAGTTCCTTTTTAAAAATCCTACTGCGGATCCTGAGACTATTTCACAGGGACCCAAGGGCATTAAGGCTACTACTGCCAAAAATCCTACCCCCTCTGATAGAGATTCCAGGGCGCTGGATAGATGGGGTAAGAAGGTATACACTTCTGCAACCTTGGCTATTAGGGCCTTAAACTGCCAGTTTCGTATCAACAGCATATTGTTGGATTGCTTAAACAGAAAATTGTTGATTCCTGACTGTGCTGAAAATAAGGATTTACAGGATTTAATGCATTCTGCTGAACAAGTTGGAAAACATACTTTGCAATGTGGTTTTGATTCACTAGAGGCATCTTGCAGGGCTGCTGTCACTGGGTCTGTACTTAGAAGGCATGCTTGGCTTAAGGAGCAGTCTTTCTTTGCCAGATCATGTTCATGTTAAAGTTAAATTGCTGGATGCTCCCTTAAAACAGGAATGCCTGTTTGGCAACAAAGCAGAAGTACTTAAAAAGATGGAGGAAAAAGCTAAATCTATGTAAACTGTTAATGATTTCCCACAAGTACAGCCTCCAAGATTTAGTAGGCATTGGCCCTCTACAGATTGGTCCTTTCCTGCCTCTTCCAGGCCTTCTCAGGCCAAACCCAGAACCAGCAGAACACCCAGGCTTCAATCCCAGGGTACTCACAGGACTAAGCAGTGGAGGGCTCCCACTTCCAAATCGGGGAGTAGTAACACTCCCCCCTGTGGTAAACGGTCTCAGTGACTTATCTTTAAAACTTCCAAGCCCTTCTGAACTGACTGCTCCTTTAGGGGGAAACATTGCTTTGCAGACAAAAAACTGGGAACTCATTACCCAGGACAAATGGGTTTTTAATATAGTTTGCCAAGGATACAGATTTCACTTCCACATGTTACCAACCCCAAACAGTTGGCCAGATCTACCCCCAAATCAGTGGACAGAGGCTCAAATGCAAGTACTGTCTCTCTTAAGCATAAGGGCTATTCAAACTGTACCAGAAGAGGAAAAAAGACAAGGTTTCTTCTCAAGACTTTTTCTGGTACCCAGAAAAGACAACTCATGGCTTCCTGTCCTGGATCTTTCTATCCTAAACACCTTTTTGGTGATCACAAAATTCAAGATGCTAACCCTTCACCAGTTGTTTACTTTGCTAGGCAAGGATGCCTGGCTGGCAGCATTGGATCTAAAGAAAGCCTACCTGCACATCTCAATCAGGGAATCTTGCAGAAGATACCTATGCTTCAAAGCAGGCTACATGCATTATCAGTTCTCTGCACTGCCCTTTGGCTTATCTACTGTGCCCACGGTATTCACAAAGTGCCTAGCTCCAGTCATTGCTTTTTGCAGGCAAAGAAATATTCCAATATACCCATACCTGGACGATTGTCTAATTCAGGCAGAAAGCCAGGACATACTTTTGAATCATCTGGCATTTGTACAAAAGGTGCTAACTTGTCTGGGGTGCACCATAAACGAAAAGAAATTGTGTCTTGTACCCTGTCAACAAATTATATTCCTGGGAGCAAGCTTGAACACAACTTCCCAGAATGCTTTCCTCACGCCAGAGAAACAAATTAATTTGACAACTTACTTCAAACTAATAGCCACGAAATTCCCTGCTATCTGCAAGACAAATACTGCAAGCCTTGGGGTTCATGGCCTCCTGCATTCTCCTAATTCCATATGCAAGACTGCATATGAGGAAACTACAACGGTATCTTAAAAGCCTATGGTGTCAGCATTCTCAGCATCTAGAAACAATGATTCATACCTTACCTACAGTTAGAGTTCCTTTGGTGGGCAGAGGCCTGCCACCAAAACAAGGGACTACCATTCACTCTACCCACTGCCGCCCAAACCCTAACAACAGACGCATCAGGCTATTTATGGGGGGCTCACCTGGCAGGGAAGTGCATTCAGGGCAAATGGAACCCAAGTCAAATGCACGTGCATATCAATCAAAAAGAAATGTTAGCTGTACAGAATGCTCTGACAGCCTTCAAGGACCACATTCTTCCAGGACAATTAATGGTAAAGACGGACAACACCACCGTTATGTGGTACATAAACAAGCAGGGGGGGGTATCCATTCATACCCCCTCTGCAGACTAGCCATGGCTCTGTGGAACACAGCCTTGAGCTACCAAGTGCATCTACAGGCTCAATTCTTGCCAGGAAATCTAAATGCACTGGCAGACGAACTAAGCAGAAATCTCATGGACCCACACAAGTGGAAACTGGAACCAAAGACTTTCAGCATGTTGATAAACAAATGGGGGAGCCCAGATATAGACCTGTTTGCCTCCCCCCAGAACTACCAATTGGACAAATTCTGCACAAGGACTCCCCACAAACAAGCTTGGAAAGTGGAAGCCCTGTCCTTCAACTGGAAAAATCTGTCAGTTTGTCTTTCCTCCTCTGCCTCTCCTCTCCAAAGTACTGCTAAAGATCAAACAGGGCAAACCAAGGACAATACTGATTGCACCAGACTGGCTACGCCAACACTGGGTACCCCCTCTTGCACAGTGTGCCACTGCTGGCTCCATGGCACCTGCCTCAGAACCCTACCCTGCTGTCCCAGCAGGAGGGCCGGATTCTGCATCCTCTCTTTCAAACTCTGAACCTGGCAGTCTGGCTAATTACCTAATCTCTCTGTTACCATCCCTCAGTTTACAAGTTTTGGTTGTCATTTTGGAGGCAAGGAGGCCTAATACTAGAAAATCTTATGCTGAAAAATGGAAAAGATTCTTTTCCTGGAACCAAACTCAAGGGATTGGCACAGCAATGCCCAATTTACCTCAGATTCTTCAATACTTAACTGAGATGCTTCACAAGGGCCTTTCTTTTTCCTCCGTCGAAATTCATGCCTCAGCCATTTCAGCTAATTACAACACAGAACTACCTCTCTTCTCTCATCCACTGCTCAAGCAGTTCCTCAGAGGAGCCAAAAACTTAAGACCACCCAGGAGAGCCCCAACTCCAGCCTGGGACCTTAACTTTGTATTGGAAAAACAGACTCTACCTCCTTTTGAGCCAGTTACAAGTGCAGAGTTAAAATTCCTTTCTTGGAAAACAGCCTTCCTCTTAGCAATCACTTCTGCAAGAAGGGTATCTGAATTACAGGCATTTATGGCATTGGAGCCTTTCATCATCTTTCATGCGGACAGGGTGTCCCTCAGGACCAATCCCTCCTTCATGCCCAAGGTAGTATCCAGTGTGGCTCTTAATCAGTCCATTAGTTTGCCAACCTTCTTTTCTAATCCACAGAATAAAGGAGAATGGATACTGCACTTCTTAGATGTGCACAGACAACTTAGATTTTACTTGGACAGGACTAAACCTCGAAGGAAATCTGAACAACTGCTGGTGGCATTTGCTGCAGGGGCAGAGGGGGGAAGGCCATTTCAAAGCAAACCATTTCTAAATGGATAGGCCATTGTGTTCTTTTCTGTTATAAGCACCATGGAAAACCTACCCCACAGGGATAAGACCACACTCAGCCAGGGCTGCATCTACCTCTACAGCCTTTCTCAGAGGTATCCCTACCAGAGACATCCTAGAAGCTGCTACCTGGAGTTCTGTACATATTTTCACCAAGCATTACCATTTGCCACTTTTCTCTAAATCCAGAGCTGGCTTTGCCACTGCAGTCTTGCAGGGCCTTATAGCTGGTCCAAATGCTATCTAAATTCCTCCTTCTATCCTTAGCTTTGGGAATCTACCCAAATGTGATGACTGCAACAGTGAAACGTGAAGAACATAGTACAGTTGTGTACACTTACCATAAATGTAGATGTTCAAGTGTATTCACTGTTGAAGTCCTGGTTACCCTCCCTTCAGCCCCCTGACTTCTTTTGACTATACCTCTATTCTCCTTTACTATGCCTAAAAGCTTTTTGATGTATTTGCTTTTTTTTGTTGGAGGTATAACCTTGTGTGTGTGTGTGTGTGTGTGTGTGTGTGTGTGTGTGTGCATATATATATATATATATATATATATATATTTGCTTCCCATTATGGGAGGCACCTGATATCTGGGGCAAGAAAAATTGATAAAATGGCGTCGGCGGCTGCATGCTTTATACCCCTGACTACCTGACGTCATGGAAGATGAGACAGCAACCGACTCAGGACCCAAGACTTATATAATCAGGCCGACTGAGGGCTACTGCAAGCAGATAACCCAAATGTGATGACTGCAACAGTGAATACAGTCGAACATCTGCATTTATGGTAAGTGTACACAACTGTACTTTTTATTCTTTGTATGGATGGCTACAGGTATGGCTCTTTAAGGGCTGTTCAATTGGTAAATTGTTATTAATTATTCAATTGAGGTTTTGTATAAAAAGACTGTATGGTGTTTTAAAATTATTCCTCTGAAGGCATTTAGCCGAGGTACCAGAATGCTATTAAATCTTTTGCAGTCATTGGTGATTCAGTCTGCTTATAAGTTCTAAAATGTGCCTGTTCCAATCCCCTTCTGTAGAATCAGTGTTCCCTTTAAAATTAATTGGATCAAAAAAAAAAAAAACTTTGCTATACATATCATAAGGCTATACATACCGTAAGGCATTTCCCCATCCCTCTGCAACTATCTGCTCTGCAGGATATAGCCAAGGGAGCAGTACAGTAGCAGCTTTTATCTTTATCTTTTCCTGCCAGGGTAGGTGAGCTGTTCTCTACGAACTTCGCCCTGAGCCACCAGTTGACTCTTCATAAACCCAAATCGCTAATTAAGTATTCATCAGCATAGACAGATGCCCTGCCTCTGTGAAACTGGACAAATTGCTTTCATAGGTTGGTTTTAAGCGTCTCTGAATAGTCAGGTATGTAAACCTGTCATTGTGTATTGTACTGTTATTCATCTGAATACCTTCGCAGTGACATTCTGTTGTATTGCCAGGCTTCTCAAGGGATCAGTGGAGTTGGCCTAAGAAAATGTGAAATGACTGTAGTTTTGTATCCTCCCTTGTATTAGTAAATGTTTAAGTAAAGTCCTTCAGATGTGTGCGTGATTATTCCAAATGTACTTGGTAAGGCTTACTATCTAGACTTGACCCATCATTACGCAATCTTCCATTTGCTTACAAGAGTGGGTCAGCTTTCTCTTCTGATGTACCATTTGCTGTCTGTATAAAAGATATGTTAGTGGTGACTTGTCCCATGCCCTGCTTTAACTAGTATAACACAGTAACAGTTCATAGACTTTTATTTTATAAAACATCTCAAGCCGTCTTAAATGAATTTCAACATTTTATTACCAGCATGTCATAAATAACTAGAACAGTATAATAATCCAAGTACTTGAACAGACCTGTCAAGTGGGCAGTGTACATACAGCCCTCCCCAGTCTGGGCTGTCCTATACCAAAAACAAGGTGACACACTCATACTGCCACTCAGTCAAACTGACAGATCGTCAGATGCAGCATTGTATGACTGACTGCTATCCCTTTCTTGAATCGATCAAGGAAAGAAAATGGAGGGAATGAAACGAGGGGGGGGATCTATGGCAACCTCCCAGCACTGAATGAAGGAGAAGGGAGGGGAGAGAAGAAGCTGGACTGCTTCACAAAAAGGTGGTGAATGCCCACAGACCAGCTGTTAAATGGTAATGCATCCTTGGCGGATGTTATATATTACTGGGCACCTTGAGGTAAAGATGACACTGGGACAATTGTGTTTGCGCTACAAACTTGATTTGTTTCTGCAATACTGCTAAACTTGAGACATTTCTAAAGAAAGGTGTTTTGATTTTCATTGCCTCATTTGGATGTACAAGCAGGCTTAACTTCCTTGTTTGTGTGTAGTGTCCGATTTGTGTCAAAAGCCAAGTTTCCTTCATCCATATTATGAAATTATTTCAAGCTTTTTTGTGGATTTCTTCCTATTCCCTTGAAGCTTCTTAAGAGTACTGCTTTATCAAGATTAAAATAGCATTTTCTGAAATTACTGAACCTGACCTAAGCGCATCAACAGCGGTCATATATGCCATTACTCAAGCAAACCACATCTTGCACACACTTGTTGAATTTGGGATAAGATGGGTAATTGTTCAACAGCATACTTGGTCCTGTTGCGTCAGAGCACACCCATTTGCAACTGTTTGTTTAACTTACCTGATATAGGATTATATCATCAGCTTTCATAACCACCCTGATGCTAACCTTGTTGTGTTTATCAAAAATGTAAAATACAAAGCCAAGTCATATTTAATAAAGTTTCCAGTTGGAAGACTGGATAACTTAATCTGAACAGTAAAGCTGAATGAATTTAGTCGTAAATTAAGTTTTTTTTGCAGACAATGTCTTTAGCATGTAAATTATTTTTAAATGGCTACAAATCCCAGTACTGTTGCCACCAGAAGGAAATATCAGACTGCTGACTAGTGTGTTCAGTGCTGTAAGATGATACTGGTGAGAGAAATGCATGCTATCTCTTCACTGTGGAACATCCTCTCGGAGTTGAAAGTGAGTAGCATTGTCAGTGTCTGATGGCATTCTTTAATTTCTACAACATGCCAGTGTAACAAAATCTGCTTTGCTTTTGACCCCTGCAGAGTATTCTTCCAAATTATTTAGCAAGTTTTATAGTTTTTTTTTTTCAAAATAGGTTAAATTGCTCGTCAACAAACTTGGACTGATACTCTGAATGGCATTGCAAGTCTAGTAGAGTATCTTGTAGGTTTTGATACCTGAATAAACTTTTTCCTATTAGAAATGACATGATTTAAAGCAGCAAACCAGTCATGTGTTGGCTGCTTTCCATTCTTGGCTGCCACATTATCTCTCCCCAGGGCACTACATCAGATCAAGAAGACAAGACGTATGTTAGGAAAGCTCTAATTACCAGCCGTGCAGTCTACTGAACTCCGTGGCCTTAGTTACTGTCAAAATGCAGTGGAATGGTATAGAATAATGTGCTGAAGTGCAATAAATTAGCCAAATTTGTATTATTTTAGTTGTCTTTGCAAAAACAGAAACTCAGAATGTTTTGTTGGGGTGGAATCACCCAAGACAGAGCACACTTTTGATAAACACCTTTAGTGGTATTATTCCTGTCCTGTTAAGTGTTGAAGATATCACTCTATGAATACTTTATAAGTGAAGTCTTGCATGACTTTTAGAAAAAAAAGTTTTCAGGCTATGAGAGTTACAAAGTGGGCCTGATCATGGATAATTGATGTGTCCAGTGCCTGAAATATTAAAACTAGAAAGTTATTTTACGAGAGCATTCCACATGTTTTTAATAAACAAAATGTTACCTGTGCTGTTTCCTGTGTCACTTAGTGTCTGAGAGTGCTGATATTTCCCTTAGGGAAGGGTTCCATAAATTCTGTTCCTGTAGTTCACCAATAAAATTTCAGTTTGTTGCAACAAAATTGTGTCATTGTATTTTATTGATAGGTACAGTATTTATAATTGATAAACTATTTTCTAGTGACTTTTAAAAGTGATATGTGACTCTGTCCTTCATGTTTTTGCATTACTTGCACTACTGTAGCATATTTAATTAGTAAATACAGTTAGACTCACTTTTTTGCTATGTTAAAATTAAAACTCAAAATGTTTTTGTAGAGTGCAGATTCTTGTTATTTTGGAAATGAGAACTTCAAAGTCTGTGGAAATTAAACAGAAATCATTCCATTTGCTATCTGATGATGTAGTTTACGCATAGTAGTTGTGTAGCTCTTATTTGTACTGTAACATAAATGGATGACCAGGATGGAATACAAAAATGTGACAATTGCTTTGTCTCTTGTATCTACTTCAGGAGTTGCCAAAACCAAATTCTGCATAATTTACAGTATTGTAAGTCGAAGTTTATTGTCATAGTGCCAAGACTGTCGGACATGTTAGGACAGCTTGGATGTAAATCTTTCCCAGCTGCTTTTGCCCTTCCCCTTATCATGATATATTGTGGTGCCTGGCTTCTTCAGATCTGCGGTGCCATGCTTCAGCTCATATGTCAGAAAATGGCCCTATTAGCTTTTCACTTTGTTGACTAAAATTTTGTATAAAAGCCGTATTATATCTTTTCCTTCTTGAAATGCTTAGTCAACAAAGATAAAGTTGGAGGGAGACATAAAGTTAGAAATGTTTTCTAATAAAGTTAAGTATGGCAAGATGTATGTTGTCTAAAATTATATGCTACTAACATGGGGAGCTATCATCGGATGTTTGTTGTAGTCTGGATTGGTAAACTCAGGTGGGGAAAGGGAGTCGAGTGGAGTGAGCTTTATATGGAGAAGATGGGATTGTAACTTGCATTGAGTCATTGAAGGGAGGAGTATGTGCATGCGGCTGTTTCTTTGTGGGGAGCTTATATTTTTTAAGAAAATTTGGAAGAATTGTCACTATTTCTTATGTTTGTGGCAAAGCTTTTCTAGAGTTTAGTACCTTGGGAGGAGAACACATGGTTTGACTGCCAGGGAGCTGTGAGTTCTTTGAAGTGGGGCATCTTTAATTTGTAATCTCAAGTAATTAGGTTTCACTTTTTGGTGATTCCTAGAGATGATACGTGGGAAGATTTCTTCTCTTTCTTTCTTCTTTTTTTTAAGAGCCATTTAGCTCAAGAAATAGAAATGCAGTGATGAACAGAATTAAGGAAAGAAGCATAAATGTACAGATAAGGTTTGGCAAGGTTTGCTGGTCTTTTTAAAAAGTTTTTGGAGGCTGTATAGGCAAGGATAGGAAGCTGAAATTTTACCTGGACTTTTAAAATGCATTTCCCTGTGGAGTGAGGAGTGTAGAAATGTAGTTACTGGAGAAAGCTTGAGGAATTTAAAGTTTTATTCAATGATGTGTTTGTATGCCTGTTTATATTAAGATGGAGGGCTGTAGTGCAGTATGACCCCATTGTCGCCTCACAGTAAGACGCTGTCCGGTTCGATTCTCAGCTAGAGCGTCTTCTGGTGGAGACATGCGTGAATGGGCGTACCTTCGTTGAAGGTTGTGTGTCAGGGCTGGTAACTCTGCACGTAAAAATCAACTACCAATCATTAGCAGACCAGAGTTCCGCTGTGGTGACCCCTAACCGGGAAAAGCCGAAAGACACAACAACAACCCAAAAAGAGAAACAAAATCAAAACATAGCACCTTAACAATATGATCAGTTATTAACACTAGAACTGAGCTAGTGCAAAATACAAAACTTTTGGGAGTAGTTATTGACTTTAGTTTAAGATTCAATCATCACATCCAGCATGCAGTTCAGAAAAAATTCTTTATAAAGTCGGACCTTTCTCATGAGAATATGTGCACAAGATAGTGGCTCAGACCTTTCCTCTTACTAGTCTGCTGTATCCCGCATCGACTTTCACTAATTTATAACCTTAGCTAGCCAGACTGGAGCAATCTTCTTGCAAGATTTCAAAGTTTGCAAGTAACCACACTAATCAGGTACATCTCTGTATTTCACTTCGGTCCTTTAACTGGTCAAAGCTACCTAATCACTTTCACTCACAGTACGATTGCCCCCAACATATTGTGTACCCCAGACCGATGCCCTTCCACCAACCAGTTATTAAACGTTGTACATGCCTCAGAGGACTGCGTTGATTGAACCAAAACCTAGTGTTCGATCAGAAATATCAAGGTGATAATGATGACTTGTCTATACTCTGTACATGTTGCTGAACTGTGGAACTTGATGCCAACAGCTATCAGAAGTATGTCATACCAGCTACAATTTAAAATTTCATTGAAAACGACCCCATAACTAAGCCCACTTGTTACTACAAATCTCATCCCATCTACAGTTTAGCATGTCAAAACACACCTATAAACAAAATACTGTTGCCCTTATATCAACCCCATTGTTAAGTCCATTCTTTACGTGAAATCAGACTAACCAACCATAAAAGTCTTCTCACCTTTTCTCCTGGTTAAGAGTCAGGTTGCAGCTGAATTTTAACCATCTAGGTAAATTATGCACATGCTTTATTTGCTGTATCTATGCTAAAATATGTGCTGCATACATGCACTGTCCAGGAAGTAGGTGCAGAACAGCTAAACGTACTAGTAAACCAACACAAAATTAAATCCAGTAACAAAAAGGCACAGCATGACCATCCATGTAAAATAAGGTTTATTACTTCAAGCTTTCGAGTTGAAACTCTTTTTCAAGAATGAATCAGTACATTAAAACCACAGAATAACTATAGAACACCAGCCAATCACATAACATATCTCATAAACACATTATATAATTATACAATTTACATAATATAGTTGACTAAGCATAGTTCACTAAAAAACTTCATTAAAAACAATGGTCAACTTAACAAATTTCATTACTGCCTAAAAAGCTCCACAGGATAGCTGTAATACTCTAACATATGCTTGTCTTAATTTCAAAATGGGTTTAATACTATTAGTCTTATTAAGCCCTGGATAGACATCAGATCTAAAAAGGTTCATACATTTGTATTCTGCTCTCTCTGTGGCATTCACAATGCCCCCCCCCCCCCTTGTTTTTGCAAACTCTCTGCAGTATCCTAAATTTAAATGTATGTTCATTTCCACAATATAAAATATGCTTACTAAGTGCATTTGTCTCAACCCCCTCTTATATTCAGTCCATAATTAAAAGAAATTGGACTGTTCTTAGTTCTGATGTTAATGTTAGGAAAATAGTAGGAGAAAAGCCTTATTTTGTATATAAGAAAGAGAAGAACCTCAAACAACTTCTTTGCTATAAAGATTTTGATAAAAATGAAGAGTTACATAGACTTAACAAGGGGACAGTCCCCTGTTATAACTGCACCTCTTGTAAGTTCATTAATATGGAAATAGGATTTATACATCCTATAACACAAGTTAATTTTAGTTTTAAGGCATTTGGGACGTGCAGTAGTGAAAATTTAGTTTACTTGGCTAACTGTGAAAAATGTTTGTGTTTTTACATTGGAAAAACTAACTGTAAATTCAAGGAGAGAATTGCATCCAACTTATCTGATATCAGAAGGTGGGTTGAGAGAAATGCACTTAGTAAGCATATTTTACATTGTGGAAATGAACATACATTTAAATTTAGGATACTGCAGAGAGTTTGCAAAAACAAGAGGGGGGGGGGGCATTGTGAATGCCACAGAGAGCAGAATACAAATGGATAAACTTTTTTAGATCTGATGTCTATCCAAGGCTTAATAAAACTAATAGTATTAAACCCATTTTGAAATTAAGACAAGCATATGTTAGAGTATTACAGTTGTCCTGTGGAGCTTTTTAGGCAGTAATGAAATTTGTTAAGATGACCATTGGGTACTTGCGTATTATTGCAACCCTAACTGCTGAAGTTATAGTGAGACTAGTTTATGATACAGTGAAATGGGGTGTGTAAACTCCAAATAACTTTTTTATCACATTGCTTCTGAAACAGAACCAGGAATAACAGAGAAATTCCTCTTCCTGGGTAGCGTCCTTTAGCACCGTGTGTGAATGGAAAAGTTCGTTAAGGCATACAATAGCAGGTTGTCAGTAAGAGCAGCTATTCAAGCTTCTGGTTAATGTGCTTCTTCACATGTGCATTTCTAACCATATCCTTTTGTTCTGACTTCATGGAGGGCTGAAGTAAGATGTGCAATCGGTTATTTTTTTTGATGGGCACTCGTGTTCTTTTTAAATTGTGTTTTGTTATTTATAGCACTGCGAGCCTCTGTAACATGCGTCGCCTCAACACAGACTACAATGCACATGTTGTCTGTATGTCTTAGACTAGTGTGTATTTTGCTGTAATCTGCTTGCTTAAATGACTGTTCAGTAACAGTAAACACAATATTTACATTGCACTGTGGAAGAATCTGTGCTTATTGACGTAGTAAGCGCTGCATTATTTATTCTTCCCTGTTCATTTTCTTTTGCATGAAGTTACAGTGGTAAAGGACGCTACCATGGAAGAGGAATTTGGCCATTACTCCAGTTCCTCTTTCAGAACCAAGGTGATACAAAACTAATTTGGACTTCACACGCCCATTTTTAGTTTACTATAACGTCGGTTCGCGATAGCATCAGGAAGTACACAGGGTTAGAAATCTGGTTGCGATAATACGTAAGTACCGACCATTGTTTTAATGACATTTTTAGTGAACTAGGCTTAGTCAACTATAGTAATTATGTAAATTGTATAATTATATAATGTGTTTATGAGCTATGTTATGTGATTGGCTGGTGTTCTATATTTATTCTGTGGTTTTAATGTACTGATTCATTCTTGAAAAAGAGTTTCAACTCAAAAGCTTGAAGTAATAAACCTTGTTTTACGTGGATGGTCGTGCTGTGCCTTTTTGTTACTATACATACACTGTAAAATATTGCTGAATGTCTGTAGATGTGATTGAGCGTACATGATGTCCTTCAAGGATGCATCTGCAGTCCTTACAAATGGGTTGTCTTCCAAAGTCTGGGTCTGGCCTCGGCTGGTGTCGCACTTCACCCGGCGTCATAGCTGCAGTTATTCGGGTATAAAGGCATCACATTTTCCTCAGTCTTTCTTGCGGTCAGATCCAGAACTCTTTCTTGCCTCAGCCGATGTCAGAGAAAGTGAATAACTGTTTATCTTGTGGGAAACAAATACCTCATAAAGATTTCATACATTGCTTAGGCCCAGACCGGCGTAGCAGCTTGTCTAGCCTGCGCTTCTTTTAACCGACGGAGACGCCGGGTCGAGTAAGTTGCTGAACAAATTTTCGGCTCTGATTTTGCCTACATTGGATCCTCCTTCTTTCTCCAGCGAAACCATGCCTTCTACCGAGGCCTCCTCTAACCTGGCAGAATCTGCTTCTGAAATCCAGCCTTCTGTTGCGGTTTCTCAGGAATTATCCGACACAATTCCCTGGATGTTTCAACCTGGAGCTGCTAGGCCTCCTGCAGCCATGTCTATTAAGGCTTTTGCCAGGGCTAAAGCAGCCAAAGCTTCAAAATCTGTGCCTGCCAAACCCCCTCACAGGCCCAGCACTAGCTCTCATATGCTATCTTTGGCTGAGGATTTAATTTCTTTAATATCCCAGCCTCATCCAGACAGGTCCTCTCCCCTCCTCCACAAAAGAGGCCTAGAGCAGAGCCCCTGAACCAGTATCCACTGATGGTTCCTCTGATGAATCAGAACATACAGACCTTCCTGAGGCTTGACTCTGATGCTGAAGAGTCCATTCCTTCAGCCTCTCCACCTGAGGAATTTTCCTAAACCTTGCATGCTATGAGGGAACAATTTGAGTCCAAGATTTCTCAGACTCCAGAAAAGGCTTAGAACCTTTCTACATTTGCCACAACATAGGCCTTTAGCTATACCTCCAGTTCTTTCTGTTGTAGATGATGCATTTAATGATGCTTGCACTGCTCCTGATTCATTACCTCTCCTGCTAAGCCCGATAGGTTCTACAGGGTCCCGGACACTCATCACCATTTATACAAGGCTCCTTTTGCAGATCCAGAGACCAGGGCCCTAAAGCTGTAGCTGCTACTTCTACTAAAACCCTCCCCTCTGAAAGGGAATCCAGGTCCTTAGAGAGATGGGGTAAACAAGTTTACACTTCTGCTACCTTGTCAGCTAGGGCTTTGAACTGCCAATTTCATATGATTCAAAATCAAGAGTTTATGCTTGACCAGTTAACTAAAAAGCTTTCCTCTGAAGAATCTTTAGATAAAAAATATGTTCAGGAAATGGTACATAACATACAGCAGGTTAGTAACCATTCTTTAAAATGTGGCTATGATGCACTGGAGGCTTCCTTTAGATCAGCCATGACTGGCACAGTTATCAGGAGACATGCATGGTTGAAAGAACAGGCATTACCAGACCATGTCAAATCAAAGCTTTTGGATGCACCCATGGACAAGGTCAATTTATTTGGTTCCCCTGCTCAGCAGGTGCTAAAAAAGATGGAAGAGAATCTGTACAAACGGTGAAAGATTTCTTACAGGTTCAACCTCCAAGGTTTAGCAGGAACTGGCCATCCAAGAATTGGTCCTTTCCGGACTCCTCTAAGGCTCAGAGAGGCAGGAATAGGCGTTCAAGAGGCAGAAACCAATCAACAACCAGTGAGGCACAGCCACCACCACTACAACAACTCAATCACAGTGACTTGACAGTGGCAAACAACTAGAAGCACCCTATTCTCAAAAACTGGCATTGCATCACAAGGAAAAATGGATTTTGCAAACTATAGACCAAGGTTACAGGTTCCATTTCCATACTCTACCAGGGAAGAGAGGAATGCCAAACCTACCACCTACTCAAAGGACAGAAGCTCTAAAACAAATATCTCAGCTATTAAGAATGAGAGCTGTGGAAAGGGTACCATCTATGGAGCAAGGAAAGGGATTTTACTCCAGACTCTTCCTGGTACCAAGAAAAAAAAAACAAATGGAGACCCATTCTAGACCTGTCCGCTTTAAACACATTCCTTATTGTTCCAAAATTCAAAATGCTGACCCTACAGCAGCTTCTTCCCATGCTGGGCAAGAAGTCTTGGCTGGTAACTCTAGATCTCAAGGAGGCATACCTGCACGTCCCCATAAGACCAATTTGCAGAAGATACCTCAGATTTCTTGCAGGATCAGAGCATTATCAATTTTCAGCATTGCCCTTTGGCTTATCTACTGTGCCCAGAGTGTTCACGAAATGCCTGGCATCAGTAATTGCTCATTGCAGACTTCAGGGAATCCAAATTTATCCCTACCTGACAACAAAAGCAAGCTAGCAGAAGACTTAAAAAGAGTCATTTACCTGCTGCAAGCCTTGGGATATACAGTCAATATAAAAAAGTCCTGGCTGATTCCATCCCAAAGAATAACCTTTCTGGGTGCAGAGCTGGACACATCAAAACAAATGGCATTCCTAACTGCAGAAAAGAAAGAGCAACTACCTCTCTACTTCTTGGCATTAACAAAGCAGAACCACCTAACTGCAAGAAAAGTACTGCAAGCTCTAGGCTTCATGGCATCCTGCATAATTCTGGTCCCTCATGCCAGACTGCATATGAGAAAGCTACAGTGGTACCTAAGGAATTTGTGGTCCCAACACAAGCACAGCCTAGAAACCAAAATCCCAATAATTCCATGCCTGAAACAAGAGTTCCTATGGTGGGCTCAGGCCTGTCAATCAAACACAGGATTGCCCTTCTGCAACAGCCAACCAAGCCAAACCATCACGACAGATGCCTCAGATCTTGGTTGGGGAGCACACATGCAGGGCAAGTGCATACAAGGCTTATGGACTCAAGACCAGCTGCGCCTACACATAAATCTAAAGGAAATTCATTCAGACCATTTCTCCAAGAGGGTCAGTTGATAAGGACAGACAACACCACAGTTATGTGGTACATCAACAAACAGGGGGGCACCCATTCATATCCTCTATGCCGGCTGGCACTGGACCTATGGGATGTGGCCCTGAGCTACAACATTCAGTTACAAGCAATTTTTGTACTGGGAAAAGAAAACATTCTAGCAGACATATTAAGCAGAACAACCACAGATGCCCACGAATGGATGCTTCATCCGGACATCTTCAAAGCCATCACAAGGAATGGGGATTACCACAAATAGACTTGTTTGCATCCCGTTCAATCACCAGCTAAAGAAATTCTGCATACCACCCACTTGCTTGGAAGGTGGACTCCTATCTTTCAGTTGGGAAAACCTGACAGCAATTTCCACCACTTCCTTTGATGCACAAGGTGCTTCTGAAGATCAAAGAGGACAAGGATCATTCTGATAGCTCCAGACTGGCCAAGACAACATTGGTACCCATTGCTGAGGAGCATGTCTCGAACAAATATGGACACTACCCTGATCCCATTACTGTTAACACAGAACAACTACAACATCCTGCATCCAAACCTGAAAACTCTGCAGCTAACTGCCTGGAACATTACATAACAGCAATTAAACTTATCCCAAAGGGTTAAAGACATAATCCTGAGACCTTCAACAAGAAAGAATTATGCAGCAAAATGGAAAAGATATCTCATTTGGAGTACTGCAAAGGAGAAGATGTGACTCTGGTAAACATGGCCAACATCCTGGAGTACTTGGCAGAGCTCTTCCACACAGGCCTGTCCTGTTCTTCCATCAAGATACATGCATCAGCTATTTCAGCACAATATAGCTTGGATCCTCCTGTCTTCTCTCATCCCCTGCTCAGACAGTTTCTGAGAGGAATTAAAATGTAAAACCTCCCAGGAAACCACCATTGCCAGCATGGGACTTGAACTTTGTGCTAGAAAATTGACACTTCCTCCTAAGACTGCTTTCCTGCTGGGAAGGGTCTCTGAACTACAGGCATTAATGGCAGTACAACCCTTCCTGATCTTCCATCAAGATAGAGTGTCCATGAGAACAAATCCTACATTTATGCCTAAGGTGGTATCCAGAGTGTCATTAAATCAGGCTATCCACCTACCTACATTCTTCCCAAACCCACAGAACAGGGAGAAAGACTTTGCATACCTTGGATGTACACAGGCAGTTACGCTACTACCTGGACAGGACTAAGTCCAATAGAAAAACTGACCAGCTTCTGGTAGCATATGCCACAGGAAAGGAAGGAAAACCAATTTCAAAACAGACAATCTCCAAATGGATAGGAAATTGCATTAGATTTTGTTACTCCTACCATGGAAAGAAAACTCCAGAGAACATCAGGCCTCACTCGTGGCTACCAAGGACATTATAGAGGCTGCTACTTGGACCTCCGTGCATACATTTGCCAAGCATTACAATTTACCTTTATACTGAGCAGGTTTTGCCACTGCTGTTTTGTTTAGCTAGCCTTCAGCTAGTTTGGGGATCTATTATGGTGTATTTGTTTGTATATATGTACATACATGCTTATTTTCTATTTGGAATCATTGGCATTTACATCTACATTTATGGTAGGTACAAAACTGTACTTTTTATGTACATAGTGGTCACTTGTCAAATTATATACACATACTTCTGGAGTAAATGCATGCAGTGGTGAGATTTTCTGTCTGGGCCTCAACTGAAAAGAGCTTTGCATAGTTGGACTTTCCCAGTAATCAAAGGCAAATAAGTAAAATATGGTGTTTACTATATCAAACCAACATTGATATGTCAGGGAAGCAGTGTGACACACAGGAGGTTGATGTCTTGTAGGCTTCCACAGCAAACCTGTAGTGCACCAGAATGCTATAATTATATGGTCTTAGATGTCCGTTATGTCTGCAAGTTTCATACCGTTCCCATTTATTACATATATTCAACTGGGAGGCTTCACTTCTGCTTGTGTGCTACAGTTGCCTGTGGTATAGAGAAAGGATGGTAGCTCCACAGTTGGCGTAAGATACAGTGAACAGTTAATGTGATTCATTTGCATAGTTTGTGTTGGAATTGCATTATGGTTTATTTATGTAACTTTCACACTTGGGGCAGCATCTTGTTACAGTATTATGCAGACATTTGTTGAATCAACACGGAGCATCTCATTACAATCTGACCATTGCTTTCTGTATGGTCCATCAGTTTTGGATCTCTGCAGGTAAGGACAGCAGGTCCAACTTAGCAGTTCACATAAGCTACAATTATTAGAAGAGGCTATGATGTCCAGCTGGTCAGGGAAGCTAAACAAAAAATTATGGATATGAGGTATTCTGTTAACTCTCAGGGAGATTCTCATTATGTCCGTGCTAGTGGAAAATATAATGTTTGTATTGGTGGAAATAAATCTACCAATACAGCTGTGAACAATGGAGAGCAGAAGAAAGTTTTCTTAGTGACCACTTATAATGTTATAACTGAGGAAATGGTTAAAAAAAGCACACAACTTGTAGCCTGTGCTCCTAAGGGATAACATTTTGAACTCTATACTACCTGATTTTGTGAGTATTGCATATAAAAGAGCTAGGAATGTGTCTGACATTCTGGTACATAACCAGTTTTGTTTACCAGATGTTAATGTCAGTCAGAGCTTAAGCATAAATAAAGACACTGTTCCATGTGATGGCTGTTCCATCTGTCAATATTAATGGCATCAAGTTTACAGCTAGGCATGAATACAGTTGTAACATGGAGGGGTTCGTGTATGTGCTGAGATGTGGATGTAAGAAGTTTTACATAGGGGAAACTTATAGGACTTTTAGGGTCCGGTTGCAGGAACATATTAGGCACATAAAAATAAAAAATTAGAGAGTCCACTTTGGAGTCATTTTTTTGATAGCACACAACTCTAACCATGATTCTCTTAGGTGTTGTGTCTTGGAAAAATTGCAAGTTGGCATAGGTGAATGTGTGTCTTTAAAAAACAAACTCTTAAAAAAGAAGCCCTGCTGATTTTAAAGTATGGTACTTTGGAGCCTCAGGGACTCAACAAAAATGTAATTGGAAGTATGTGATTTGAATTGTATGCTTAATTGATTAATTGTTTTGTGCAATATGCTGTATATAAGCAAAACGGTATTAGTGTTTTTACTGTTTGAAGGCTGTGTAAGCCGAGGCACTAAGTGTTTCTTTAAATTCGCTTATTTCTTGGATCGGTGGTCTTGGTGGTATTTTATCATTTTATTTGTTTGGTTTTTTTAAGTTATATTTGCACATAAGCTACAATACCTTGAGTTTTTGGAAGCCACCCTGGGATAGTGTTATACCTTAAAAATAGCTCTACAGTGGAAGAGAATGGTGCTGACAAAGACTAGGCAGGAGTGATTGTTTTTTAAGGTGAAAATGGCTATTGCTGAGGTTTTGGTGAAGTGTGGCCTGAAGCACCTTAGAATTTGTAACAAGGAATGAGAATATTCCATTCGTTCCTGTAAAATATGAAGGATGTTAGGAGAGTGAACATCATTGAACTGGGGAGGACAGTAACCATGGGACTTTATGGTTCACAGTCATAAACTGACAGGAAATGATGCAAGGATCTGTAATTACAAAATAGTACACATTTCAACTAGGATGTAAAGCAGCAGGGAGGATTGTGGGTGAGTGAATTGTAGACACCACTGAGAAGCTGTGGGATAAGATGAAGGTGTCAGAAAATTCATGATGATTCATATTCAGAGGTGACTGAAGGACAGGAGTATGATGGCAACGAATCACTGTTATGCTGCATTGAAGGAAACCCATCATGAGCTAGTTCTGTGGCATACAGGCTTTAGCAGTGTTTGTGCTCCCAGCTGTATGGAGCAGGATTGTGTAACAAAGTAGGTGCTGAAGCAGCTAGCCAAGGAGGACAAGAAGAATGAGCTTTCAAGGTTAGCTCATCCATGCCGGTTGGAAGGAATCTACTAAAGGCTTACCCATGAGCTCCATCTAGGAGGAAATCTTGTTACCAGCCAAATATTACTCATGTGTGGATGCATGTATTCACAGCACCTCTACATAGTGAGTTGCTACAGAATGCCTATTGGCCAACAAGATGAAGGTTGCTATAAAAGCATTAGAACATGTCTGAACTATTCCTGGACGATGACCATGATCACTAGCTCTCACCTCTCCATCCAGGGGTTATCCAGTGTCAGATGTAGAGAGGATTGAATGGATATGTGGGGAGGCAGGGCAAAAAAATATAAACAAGATGACTCTTGCTTTGTAGTATGCTGAGAAACACATTAGGTGATAGGATATGAAAATATAAGATATCTACAAAGGGAGCTGCTGCATAGGTGACAAGAATTCAAGAAAGCATAAAGTTAAAGTTCGGTAAAACAAAAAAGACATACTGGAGATTATTTGTGTCAGTAAAAAAAAATGCTGTTGACATGTAGCTCTTTTTAGGCAAATATCGCTATGTTCTTTAAGTTTATCACTGGAAAACTGAAAAAAGGCCATGGGTTTAATCTGCTGTGTTACCAGTAATGTATCTGACTTCCTGTAATACTAATGCTGAAGAGTTAGAAAATCACTGTGCAACAAAGCAACAAATTCATTTGTTCTGTAGAGACAGTATAAGGTGGCATTGAACAGAATTAAGGAAACTGGGATCATGAGACTTTGTGCGACCTTTTTTTCCCCCCTGACTCTATGCACTATGCATGTGGAAGTAGCTGCACAGCGAATAGCTGCTCAGATAGGAACATGTCATTTTCTACTTGTAATAAGTACACATTTTTTGAATGGATCATACATCACTGACTGATCCTATTAAAGCACTGGACTGGTACCATTGTGTGCTAAAACACCATTTTTAGTTGCATTTTACTATAGTGCATTAGACCATGTCCAACCAGTGTGTCATGATCCTAGTGTCACTATAGCAGGAGGCAGCACTTTGAGGTACAGTGACCTGTGGTTTTACTTGTTCTGTCACTCAGTAGACACACTGGGACTGTGGGATTTTTGCAGGAAATGTAAAGCAAAGATCTTATACAAATTGACTTTTTTAATTATTTATGAAGTGAAGTAGCTCATTGATTAACTGTCATTCCACATTTGAAAGTGGTTGGAAACGCTTAGCATGTCATAAATCTTCAAGAAATATTTATATAAATCTGCGCAGTAATAAAAACACTTAGCATTCCAGTTTGGCCTATAATGACTTCGGCATAGTAATTCACTTGAATTGATGACTGCCTAAGAGAAGACACATTACTTCCGATTAGTTGGCTTCATGGACCTATGTTGTTGCCTAAGTATGAGCTGCTGACTGCAAAGTCTTAGATGTACACATACACACAAATGTAAATTCTTAGAACATCATCAAAAGTCTGTCTACTTTTTTAAAAAGTGTATTTACTTTAGTCATAGGATGTCATTACACAAAACAGAAATGATTACTTGCAGAGCTTATAGACTGTAGTTGCTGAACTGACCTGGGTGTGGTTAGCGCTTGATTTTTCTAGCTTATTAGTTGGTTAGTTGTAAGTTTTAAGTTTTAACTTTTCTAGTTTCCCTGAACCTCTTTTTTTCCCAGTTAGGGGAGTGTTTAATTGTTGCTAAACATTTTATTCTACTTCCCTCTCTAGTCCCGTTCTTCCTGGCCAAGTTTTATTTTGGGTACTTTTGGTTCTTAATTCTGGTGTGTTTGTGTGTGTTTGTGTAGTTATGTCTAGTTGTGTGTTTCCTTTTGTTAGTGTTATTTGTGTCAATGTATCTATAGTTTCATTTTTCTTGGTTTTATAAGAAGTGTGTTTGAGTGTGTGTATGTGTTAGGGACTCTCAGGCTGTCTAGTTGAATCTGTCTCTCAGTTCAAAGGAGAAAGAGTCCCTGCTCAAATGTCTCTGAGCTCATTATTGGGGCTACTTATATTGCCTGTGGGACCTTGTCTTTGTCAGACAGGAAGCACATCTACCCTGCAGCTCCCGGAGGCTTGCCAGGAAAGGAGTTACTAGTCCATCTTGAGAGCTTTTGCTCAACATATGAGCCGATAGGACCGGCTCAGCAGGGAAGCCTTGCACCGGCCCAGGCCTCTCAGCACAGGCCGAGACCTCAAATTGGGGCTCCCTTTAGATATCGCTCCGGCTTGAACCCAAAAGTACTCTGTCAATCACTCTTTCTGGCTCCACTTCGGCGCCGGACGTCTTCCCCCTGCAGTCTGAGCCGAGCCCGACAGCAAGTTCTTCCCCGAGGTCAGAAAGGTCTGGCTCACCTTCTCTTGGAGTCGAGAGTTTCACCGCTCTCTGATCTCACACTGTCTGAAGGGCCCGATTCATCATTCGGGGTAGGTCGGTCAGGCTCAACGATCATGACCTTCATCTCTCAAGTAATTCTTCCTCTCGGGCCTGTCACTGGGTAGACTCACCAGCTGCGCGGAGTCAGTGTTCTTCAGTCGCTCAACGCTTCGTCTTCCATGGAGGAATCTGGGTAGGAGTTTCGTCGCTGCCGAGTCAGAGGGGGCAGGACCCTCACCTCGGGCTCCATCGTGTGCTTCAGCTGGTGAGTTCGGCTCTCCGCTCGGCTCGGCCTATTGCCCTCGGCCGGACGGGTCGGACCCGGCTCGAGCCCCCCTGGCCGACCTCCCTTTCGGGCTGACTCCCTTCGGGTGCCCAAAACGCTCGTGAGCGGTATGAGCCTGCCGACCTCCTGGGTCGACTGCGTCGGTGGGACCTCCTGGCCCCTGGGAGCCGGGGAGTGCTTCGAGCCGCACAACCACATCCCGCTGGGGTCTCATCTCCTCTTAGAGTCCGGCTCTACTCCCACAGCGAGCCTGAGGGTTCCCCAAGCTCCCTCCCAAGATCCCAGGGTTTCCAGCAAGCACTCCCTCAGACCTGAGAAACTGCTCCTCAGGGCCCCTGTGGCCTCATCCTCTCTGAGGCCTCCCGTTGGCCTTCAGTCTCGCCCTTAGACCTCCTGGGTGTCAGGAAACTTCATCCGTTCACCTGAGATACATTCATCATCGCTTATCCAGAGAATTCCCAGGGTTCCCCATCTTTCCCCTTCTCCTCATGTAATCCCCTTGCCCATTCTGGAGATCGGTTCTTAGAGGGGTGGTACCCTCCTCCCTTAGGACTTGACCCTGCACCACCTGCTCCGTTTGGCTCCCTGCAGTCCTCCTCCAGACCCCTAACCCTCTGACCCCCTCTAATCTGTGGTTGCTAAAGAGGCATGGGCTGCCCTCAATTCAAATTCCCCTGCCGCTCTTCCAATTTAAGTCCATGGTAAAAGGGGATTTTAGGTCCTTGGGGGTAGCTCCCGCCAATGCTTAAGGAACTAAGCTCCCACAAAGTACCTGTTTGAAATACCAGTGCCTGTCATCATTGACAAAGGCCTCTTAACTCCTGCCGGTCATGATGCGGTTCCTCAGCTCGCTTGGGCCATTTACTGTCATGAAATTAGCCTTCCAACTTCACATGCTTTTGAAGGCAGTCGAACGATGGAGTGGCAAGCTGCGATTTCAGCTCTGAAGCCTCCACATGGCTAGCTTCTGGAGCGTATGCACGTAAACTGCGCCCCCTCTCTTAACTATCCTACCAATGCGGGCCCTCTCTGGATCATCCACGATGGGAGGCTTTCGTAACCCTGCGCTTTTTGGTCCTGATGGCAATAGAACCCTAGCCTGGTGCGTCAGCTCACTCTCCCCCTTTCTGCTTTTCAAAGGCGGGAAACATGAGTTCCCTGCAACCCCAAAGGCCTCTTTTTGACAGATGTGGTTCCCCCTCCTGGGAGATGGGGAGATAGGATGGCAAGACTTCCTTTCTGCCGTAGGAAGAGGAAAACAACAATCTTCTGGGCCCTTCCAGGCCAGAGGGGTCCATCTTTCCGTAAATTCGGACCCCATGAGAGAGAGCAGGTTTCAGAGATGCAGAGCGGTTGCCCGGAGACCAATGGGAGAAGCCAGTCGGGCAATCTGACACGGAGGGTCCATGGGGTATCCTTGCAGTCAGACAAATAGGTGCCTTTCAATCCTAGTGTTGCTTAAGATATTCCCTTTCTTCTCTTTCTTCCACCCACTGTGCCAAGCCTGGCCTCTTCCCTTTTTCAGAAACCATGATGCAGTCCAATCTACCAGACCAACAGCCCTTCCAAATCTTACATTCAGGTTCCACCAGCCAAACAAAGTTGTCTTGAACTGGATTCCAATTTCCAATTCAGATCCAAGGTACTTCCAAGCTTGAGACCAAGAATTCAATTGGGAATCTTGAGAAAACTGGGACTCGGAATCTACTCAAGGTTGGAGTTGGTTCAAGAAACAGGACCTCCCCAAGATTTTGAAGGAAATTATCTCCACTCTTCCGGTCGATAAAGGGGGCCTAGGCTGGGAACCAGTCATTTTCCCTTCCCCTGTACAGAAAAATGGTCATACTCTCTGCCCCTCACAGTCATGATCATAAGAGGATGCTAAATTTTGGAGAGCGCTCCAGAAGATTTGCATTCCTGGGCTGATGGAAGCTTGCCACTGCAGGTCTCAACAATGCCCTTTGGGTTGCAGGCCACCAGTTGTTTCAAACACTTCTCCCACCTCCCATCTCCTTCTGGAGTTTAGAAAGCTCACCAGGTGTCGATGTCAATTTAGACTTACTGTAAACTGTGCACCAACTCAATTGAACTTAGTATCCAAGAGATTACTTAAAAAAACTCCAAGTCTGTCAATCTCAATATTATTCTTATGTTGTTTTATACAGCCTTGTGGTACAATTATTGATTATCAAACATTTGTCAAATCTATCAGACAGCAACACCACCTTCTTAGACCGAGATATCACACGGCGGATCCTTCAGTGCGGAACTTCCAACATTGGCTGTACCAGGAACCAGGTTAGTTCCCTCTCTGCATATGGTCGTAATGAGTGACTGCACCTCTGATGGGGAGCCTCTCACCTCCAAATCCTGTTCAGTGCAAAATCACACTCAATGGGTCCTCCCAAGGCACTTCAAGACAATCATGGACCATTTCTTCCACCTCCTCCGCATCATCTCTAATAGTTCCAGGATCCTGTTGGCTGTTGGGGAGATAATTTTCATTTAGTCTAGGCACATGCTACTCAAGCGAATTTTTATTGCACATAAATGTTCTGGGTACATTATGAATGAATTTGGGACAGAAGACATCAGGCTCTACTTTGTGAATTTACTTCATAAACAAGACAGACAATATGTCTGTAGTTACAGCGTTGCAAGCCCTTCAAGACTACCTCTTTTTCATACCCTGTGTAGCAATCAAGACAGACAACATGTCTCAGCTGATATTCTCAACACTTTATGGAAAGCAATCAGCATCAGGAAGGTGGTCTCTGAGCGCGCACATAGTGATTGAGAGTCTTGTCATTCTGTTGAATTGCTCTCGGGAAGTAGTCTAGAGCCTCTGACAACAGCAAGTTTGGGGTACCTCATTTGCTGCAGTGGGGGCAGAAAGTGCAGAGACAGCACAATACTGGCCCATCAGAAGTCTATTCCTTTACCTCCTGAATACTCCTTCTTTAGAGCAAACTCAATGCGTATAATGGCTATCTCTCATTCTTGGGGACGGCCCTGCCAGCAGCTCTTTCCAAGCATCGTCTCCCTTCCTACACCATATCTTCTTTTGAGCTCCTTGAATGATCTCCAGTTCCCTTTCTTTTTGATCCATCAGTGGAACCTTCATTGATCCTCTCCCTTTGTTTACAGCACAAATCGTTACCTCTCCCTTTCTACATGATTTCTTTTCCTCTGTTCCTCATGATCTGGACCTCCCAACAAGATTGGCTTCCCATAAATCTTCCTTTCTGAAAGATTTATTATCATAAGTGGAAACAGATAGAGATATACTCATAGCTTCCATTTGAGAGATCACATGATTTATTTTCCAACTTGGGCACAAGGGAAAGCTGATTTTTCTTTCACAGGTTCAATTCCATCTAATTAGTCATTTCCATCTCAAGTATTTCCTTCTATGCAAATCCCATTCTACTCTTTGGTTCTCCTATTGTGTAATGTCTACACACTCTTGTTTTTGCTCCTTGGAGAAGGGTTTCTCTCTTACTCCATGTAAAGAAACTTTCTTCTGGTTCCTTTTTGTAAAATTTCTTTCTTTCCTTTCCTTCTTAAATCCTGCTCTCCTCATCTTTTCTCTTTCCCCCTATCTGGACTTTCTTTCTTTTGGACTGGCTGTCTATCATGGAAAACTCTGGAACTCAGAAGTTATCTCGGTTCAGTCTTTCACTCAGTTAGCACTTTCTTAAGCGTTAGTTGGTTTCATATACTCACAAGCTTTTAGTTGTAAGGTTTCCTCAACGTGTTTCAACCAATCTGTCATTACCCCTCAATTTTCCCACCTGTGTTCCTAAGGATGTTCTTTCAAATTGCCCTGCAATGATGTTCGTGATCACTTTACTACCACTACTTCAATTAAGGTATTACTATTCAGAAAATCCCCAGTCAGCTGTTTCAGAAAAATCTCTCGGATCCAAGCAGGACTCTCCATTTTCAAGGTATCTTTGTCAGATGGCTATACCTCTGATTTTATCCAGAACCCTAATTGAGAGGATTAAACTGCCTTTATAATTAACATAACTTCCCAACTGCTTTGCAGCTACTTCACTAGCCTACAAGCCTTTGGCTGCTTCATATTGACAGGCTTTGTATTGACAGGCTACTGTCACACGCTACCCATAAGTTGGTTCTATTATAGATTTAGGCTAAGATTTAGAGCTACTTGTTCAAGAGGTCCTTTTGGTTAGGCCACCAGAGACCACCCGGGTAGGGACTAGTCCCATCAAGTGCTGATATGAGGCGAGAGCAAGCAGTTAACATAATTACAACAACTTACCATATGCGTTCCATGTTAGTTGTCTTCTTCTAAACCTTCTTCTTCTTCTTCCCTCCCCACCTCCCACCCCCCTGCCCCCTGGAGGAGTTGCTCGAGGACCTCTCTTTCTACCCTCTTCTTACTTTGCCTCTCTTTGCTTTTTATATATGGATGTTTATTTCTTGTTTCGAGATGTTTCTCACCCTGTTGACCCCTGTGGACTCTGTTATTCTGTTTCTGTTTTTCTGTTTTATACTGTTTTAGCTGGGTTTAGATTAAAAGGTGATCTCGGCCCTGGCATTGCTTAGGATATATAAGGGGGGGGAGGCGTCCTGGGCCTCTCTCTCGAAACTAGAGTGGCCGGGTGGGAGTGTCGGTCCTCCCAAGAATCAGCAAGAAGAAGAGAAGTAGAAGAAGACAACTAACATGGAACGTTATGGTAAGAACATAACTTCTATTTTTTCCCATGGCTGGCATGGTTTGGTCATGAGAATGAACCCCAGACAAAGCCAATCATGGGTAAACCAAGTCTTACCCATATCCAACCATGGATTATTGCTGTTATGCATTTGTCTTACTCTTGTGTGGCACTGTGTAGCTGTGGTATTTTTTTTTCTGTTTGGTTGAGTGTTCTTTCATTTTGCTGTATAAAAATAGTCCTCTGCACTTTGCACTTTTACATCTATATGTAAGCATTATACACTGATAGTTTTTAACAAAAGACGTCTTGAGTTATTTATTTAAGTTTTTTAATAAATAAAGACAATTCTTTTGTTAAGTATCTAAAGCACGAACACCTGGAAATGCAGACTAAGTAAGGAACAGCACCGTATAATTAATGCAGTGTCTTTGATTATGAAGGTGTCTTTCTGTATGTCTGTCTATTTTATATATAGGTTCATAGGTAGGTACTAGGCTATCAGCCCGAGGGCCAAAGCAAGCCAAGCCAACAGTGTACCATGTATTGATAAATTCCTGCCCCTCTCTAACAGTTCCTCAGACATAATCCCAGGGGTGAATTTCGTATCACCCATCCACTTATCAAGTTTTTCTTGAATAGTGCTAATGACGAGCTCTGCTTGATGTAGATGGGAATCTTGTTCCAGAGCATGGGAAGTCTCTGGGTCACAAATCTATCCCTCTAGCATGTCCTATTTATTGCTGTGGCGAGGTTTAGGTCCGTAGAGCATGTAGCTCTGGGAGACTGGGATTTCTTCAAGTGGAGCATGTCCAATAATTCCGGGTTTGACATAGCTTTGTATGTCAGACAGAGGTCTCCTCGGAGTAAGCGGTATGCGACCGAGTAGTGTTTGAGTTTCTTTAGCCGGTCGGCATAGGACAATTGTTTGAGGCCAGCAATCCTCTTGGTGAGGTACTTTTGGGGTCTCTCAAGTTGTAGGTGTCTTGTGAGGTACATCCCAAACTGGGCATTGTATTCAATAAGGGGTCTGATAAGTGATGAGTAGAGGGGAACGATGACTTCCTTATTTCTTGATGCAAACCCTTTTGTGATTAAGTGGGCCACATAGAAAGATTTTTTGACCACTTGTGGCAATGTGGTTATCAAAGGAGAGGTTGCTATCTGCTTGGGTCCCCAGGTCTCTTACCACATTTTCTGTGTTGAGTGAACTTCCCCCTATTTGGTAATTCGTGGGTACAGTGTTTTTGCCAAAGGGGATAACAATGCACTTTTTGGCATTTAGTTTGAGGCCATGATTTTGACACCAGGTGTCAGTCTCGGTGAGGCCCTTTTGCAGGATGTCTACGTCGGCAGGGTAATTGCTAATGGCACCCAGTTTGCAGTCATCTGCGAACTTGGTTAGCCAAAAACCCTTGGTGTTCACTTGCATTTCAGAGAAATATATACCGAACAGGAGGAGTCCCAGGACTGAACCCTGGGGTACTCCGTTTGTCACTGGTTTGGAGTCTGATTTGGAGTTGGCAACTCTTACCGTGTGGGTGCTGTCCATGAGCCAGTTGGCCACCCATTTAGTGACGTAAGGGTTTATGTTAAGGTTGATGAGTTTATCAATGATTCCTAAATGAGGGATAGTGTCAAAGGCTTTAGTGAGGTCCAGGTAGGCTGTGTGGGCTACCTTGACCTCATCTATGGCCTTTGTAACTGTTTCAAAGAAATCTACCAGGTTTAGGAGACATGACCTACCTTTTACAAGTCTGAATTGGGTAGCATCCAGAGTTTGGAGGTTACCCATATCTTTGTTTAGGAGTTCCATGATGATACACTCCATGGCCTTGCAGACCAGGCTTGTCAGGCTAATAGGTCTGTAGTTCCCGGGGACTGTGGTGGTTCCTCCTTTGTGGGGTAGGATAACTGTTGCGCCATTCTGTGGGCACATAGCCTGTGGTGAGGCTGTGGTTGAACATAGATTTTAGGTGGGGGGGTAGTTCATTTTGGAGTTCATGTAAGATACAGCCTGGGATGTTGTCCGGTCCCATGGATGCTGTGTTTTTGTCTTTAGATAGTGCCATTTTTATCTGTGTGTTTGTGATTGCCGGGGCTCTACAACCATCTGGTATAGTTATGGGCACTTTTTGGGGGGGGGTGAGAGGGGAGTAAAGTTTGCACTGAACATATCTGCCAATATGTTGGCAATATCAGTTGGCTCTGTATGTTTTGTGCTGTTCTGTTGCAACTCGGTGCAGATCGGGGTGTTGCCATGGAGATTCTTTACATAGCTAAAGAATACCTTTTTGTTGTTGTGACGACCGTGCCCTGGCCCAGCAATCAAGGAGCCTCAGTCCTCACCACTAACACCAGGGAGTCGTCTCATAGAAGAGAAAAGGATAACTAATACACACAGTAAAGTACAATTTCCCTTAAATGCACACAGAGATCACAGTCAGTCTGGGGCTGGTTGCTCCTTTGCTCACCAGGTCCCCAGTAAGACTCCCCACTGGCACAGCTATAGGGTCCAGGTCACAGCCTAACTAGGCAAGCTAAAGCCTCCAGTACCCTCTCTGTCCAACCAGTGCTTCGTGTCCCTGCCAAGTAGCTGACACAACACACACACACTTTGAGATGAGTATTTATACAACTTCACAGACACTCCTGGGAAAGGCTGACACAGATTCTCCAACTATGCCCCTTTACCCAGACTATGCGGTAGTAATTACTGCCACCACCCAGTTAATAAATATAAGCTACTCAGAGGCCCTTAAAAGGGTGACCAATTATTACTATTCAATATTATCCAATGGTAGTATGACTAATGGTCAAGGCTTACTTTAGAGTGGCCTATTACAATAACCTCTATAAATATGCAATGTACTCTAGAGCTTATCTCTACACAAATCAGCCACAGGTAGAAGGTTTTACAAATATTTAATAATAAATAATTAAAACACAAGACAAAACTACTACACCACAGAGATATCTAAGAGTTCAGAGATCACACAGAAACTTAAAATAATACAGTAGGACAGGTCTGATTTCAAAGAAAATACCTAATTAATCCTTGCTAGCTTTAACTATTCCTACAAGAAATCACAGTGCTAAAACTTACATGTGAACATAAGGCAGAGTTCTGATAAATTAGATGTCCAAAGTCAAAATGTTGTCAGTCTCTTCTGAGAAATAGTATTTAAGCATTACTAACAAAAATGTTTGCTGGGTCACTGCCCAAATTACATCATTTTTGACACTTAGGTTTTCCCAGGCAAACAAACTGCATTATTTAACAATCTAACACCTGCATAGAAACTTACAATAGAAGACATTTCACATGTATATTCTAACAGAAACTAGAGCAATAAAGCACCTTCCACATCTAAATTCTGGTCATAACCATTAGCCTTAAAACAATGGGCATGAAACCTTCATCCAGCCGCAGTGGAGCCGAATCCTAACATGAAAGGATCACAACATGCTTCACTGGGCCAGTAGAGTGCAATGTTGCCACATATTTTGCAGTTCCACATTTCACAGTATTCTTTACACTCAAGAAACATGCCTGTATTTTACATTTATTATCAAGAAAACATGCCTGTATTTTACATTTATTTATACAGTTGATAGAATTATGTATCAAATTCTATTTGACTAGGCTGGCAGCCTTCACCCATCTCTCCCCAATCGTCACATCTCTTTCCCCCCCAGGGAACTCAAGCAAGTTTTTCAAGTGCCCCTTGAGAAACGTCGCTTGAGTGTCAGGTCTGTCTGGGTGTACCTCACCCCATTCCCTGTCTTAAGAGCCCATCTGCATTGGCATTGCTACTCCCACTACGGTGCTGCACTGACCTATCATATGCTTGCAACCCCAGACTCCATCTTAGCAACTTGCCATTTTGTTGACTGGCTCTGTTTAACCATGTTAGAGGGTTGTGATCTGTCATCACAGTGAATTTTCTTCCATACAGATAAGGCTGAAGTTTTTGTAGTTCCCACACTATGGCTAGACATTCCTTTTCTACCGGTGCATAGCATTCCTCCCTGGGTTGGAGCCTACGACTGAGATAAACCACTGGGTGCTCTTCTCCCTCTGAAGAAATCTGGCTAAGTACAGCCTGCACCCAATAGTTTGAAGCATCCACCTGCACAACAAATTCTTTGCTATAGTCTGGACTGGCTAACACAGGGGGGGTCCTCCTAAAGCTTCTGAAATGCCTGCTCACATGCTGGGGTCCACACTACCTTATCTGACCCGTTCTTCCTTGTCAGGTCTGTGAGGGGAGCAGCTATGGTACTATAATTGGGAACAAACTTTCTGTAGTACCCTGCTGTCCCCAATAATGCCCTCACCTGATTTTTGGTAACAGGTGCAAGCCATGCCTGAATAGCTTCCACTTTGGCAGGTTCTGGCTTTATCTTAAGACTCCCAACTCTGTGTCCTAGGTAGAAGAACTCTGCCATACCCACCTTACATTTGTTCGGCTTAATGGTCAACCCTGCCCTCTGTAGTCTGCCCAGCACCTCCCTGACATGCTGAAGGTGCTCTTGCCAGGAATGTCTGTAGATAATAGCGATATCATCCATGTAAGCAAGGGCAAACCCTCCTGTTCCTTCTAAGATATGATCTACCAGCCTCTGGAAAGTCGCTGGGGCATTCTTCATCCCAAAGGGCATCTTTGTGAACTCATACAAGCCAAAAGGAGTCACAAAGGCTGATCTCTCTAGCACTGGGAGTCGAGTGCAACTGCCAGTAACCCTTGATAAGATCAATGGTTGTAAGATACTTAGCCCCACCCAGCTGCTCTAGGGCCTCTTCTGTCCTAGGCATGGGGTAAGCATCTGACTCTGTGTGACTATTTAATTTCCTGTAATCCACACAGAACATGTTGCTGCCATCCTTCTTTGGCACCAACACCACTGGTGAGGCCCAGAGACTGTTGGACTCTTGAATCACCCCTAGTTCCAACATCTCCTGTACCTCCTCCCTCAGAGTCTGTTTGACTCTCTCAGGCACCCTATAAGGGGCCTGCCTGATAGGCCTTTGGGGTCCTGTATCCACCTGGTGCTCCCTGGTTTCCCGGTGAACATGCCCCCAAACTCCTGCAACACTGCTCGGATTTCTCGAACCTGGGTAAGAGATATCTGCTGGGACATTGCTACCCCTTCCACCGAGGTGTCAGCCCGAGCCTCACTGAGGAGATCAGTCACAAGATCTCTCTCAGACTCCTCCTGCAATCCACTGCAAATGCTCAGCACAAGGGCCTCCCTATCATGATAAAGTTTCATCATGTTAACATGGTACAATTTGTGCCCCTGCCATCTGCCTAGCACTTCCACCATGTAGTTAACATCACTTACCTTTCTTACCATCTTGGATGAGGCAGTACTATGTACTTTACTGTTGGCATTTTGTCTTTCCCACTTACTGGCTCCCTCACCTTTGGTTCCCCACCTTGCCTCCGTGGACACCTGTATGCCACATGGCCTCTCTGGTTGCATTCAAAACATTTAACCCTAGCTCCTGGATGTGTACCTGGACTAGTGGCTTCCCCTGCTACTGGCAGATTCTATTGGGGTAGTCTGTGCTTCCCACCATGGGTTCCTTTAGTCCCATGAGCAGTACTGGGGGTCCCTTTCCTGTGCAGGGCTGCCCTGCTTGCTAGGTATAGGTATCCCTTCTTCCCCAACTCTTCTGAAGTAGCACACTGTCTATCAGCTAACCAGATCCTCAGGCAAAGTGGTAAGGGTTTGTTCCCTTACCAAAAGGTCTGCCAGCCCTTCAAAAGTGGTGACCTGACATCCACTCACCCAGCTATGATAATAAGTGCTCAGTTCAGCAACATATTCACATACATTTTCATCTGCCTTGTGTCTATGCTCACAAAACATTTTCCTATACATTTCAGGTGTTAGCTTAAAACATTCTAATAAATGTCTTTTTACAGCAGTATAATCAAAACAGTCTTTGTCGTGCATTTTTGCTAAAGAAGGTACAGCTTTACCATGGAGTCAGGGGGTCAGGAACCGTACTCAGAGCCTTTGGTCAACTTCATATTGTTTACATACCTGCTCAAACATATGAATGAAGATTATCAAAATTATCCCCCTCTTTAAACTGTGGAAGAAATTTACTGACCTTTTGTGTTTCTGGGGTCCGGTTACTCCCTTCCCCATTACCTCCATGACACTGGCGAAGACTCAGCATTTTCCTCTCATGCGTCCTCTGCCATTCATTTTCCTCGGCTTGTAGACTCCTCATTTTCTTGGCTGCTTCTAGTTCCATACGCCTGGCCTCCAACTCGAGACACTTTAGCTCCAGCTGGATTTTTAAGTCCACTGCAGAAAGGTTGAGCTGTCCATTCTCCCAGGAAATTGTAATTACTGCCACCACCCAGTTAATAAATATCAGCTACTCAAAGGCTCTTAAAAGGGTGTCCAATTATTACTGTGCAATATTATTATCCAATGGTAGTATGACCAAACAGTCAAGGCTTACTTTAGAGTGGCCTGTTACAATAACCTCTATAAATATGCAATGTATTCTAGAGCTTATCTCTACACAGATCAGCCACAGGTAGAAGATTTTAAAAATATTTAATAATAAATAATTAAAACACAAGTCAAAACTACTACACCACAGAGATATCTAAGAGTTCAGAGATCACACAGAAACTTAAAATAATACAGTAGGACAGGTCTGATTTCAAAGAAAAATACCTAATTAATCTATACTAGCTTTAACTATTCCTACAAGAAATCACAGTGCTAAAACTTACATGTGAGCATAAGGCAGAGTGCCGATAAGTTAGATGTCCAAAGTCAAAATGCTTTCAGTCTCTTCTGAGAAATAGTATTTAAACATTACTAACAAACATGTTTGCTGGGTCCCTCCCCAAATTACATCATTTTTGAAACTTAGGTTTTCCAAGGCAAACAAACTGCATTATTTAGCAATCTAACACCCGCACAAAAACTTACAACAATAGAAGACATTTCACATGTATATTCTAACAGAAACTAGAGCAATAAAGCACCTTCCACATCTAAATTCTGGTCATAAACTTTAGCCTTAAAACAATGGGCATGAAACCTTCATCCAGCCGCAGTGGAGCCGAATTCTAACATGAAAGGGTTACAACATGCTTCACTGGGCCAGTAGAGTGCAATGTTGTCACATATTTTGCAGTTCCACATTTCACAGTATTCTTTACACTCAAGAAACATGCCTGTATTTTACATTTATTATCAAGAAAACATGCCTGTATTTTACATTTATTTATACAATTGATAGAATTATGTATCAAATTCTATTTGACTAGGCTGGCAGCCTTTGCCTATCTCTCCCCAATCGTCACAGTTGTCTTTGGAATCCATGGCAATTTTTCTTTCAAGATTGGCTTTGGAGGATTTTATTAGAGATCTTAGTTTCTTACTGAGGCTCGTCAGTGAGTTCCTCCATACCTGGGTTTTTACTCTCTCTTGCAACAGTTTCTTCCTTCTATTGCAGAGTTTGTTAATGGCAGGGAACCACCAGATTGGCTTCCTTTTGTTTTGAGGATAGCATCTTGGTTTTGTTGGGGATAGCACGATCCATGCACTCGTGCAGGTGCTGGTAGAGTGCATGTGTGTAGGATTCAGCAGTCGTGACTGTATTGACTGAGTTATCCATCTGCAGGGGTGTCACAAAGTTAGTCACCTCAGTTTTGAGAAGCGTGAGGTTCGCTTTGGAGAAATTTTTTACTATGGTTTCCTTGTGTGGGGGTGGAGTCGGGATGTGGATGTCTAGGGTGATTAGTTTATGGTCTGATCTAACCAGCGAGGAGTTGATCTCGGGCGTTGAGCACTGGTCACCCATGTTGGTAATGACCAGGTCCAGAATATTGTTGCCCATGGTGGGGGCATTGACAAGTTGATCCAGGGCGTGAACTCCAGGAATCGTTGAGCCAGGGGGTTAGTACAAGAGTAGTTTTCCCAGTTAATGTTTGGGTAGTTGAAATCACCCATTATTATGGTGTTTGATTGGACCCTCATTTTTTCTAATGTCCACAGGAACGAGGAGTGAGCGTCCTGGGCCATGGTGGTGGATCCATAACAAGCTACAATTTGGAATGCATTTTTGCCCTGGATTAGTTGCACTTGGATGATTTCAGAGGCATTGTATTTTGCAACTAGCCTGGAGGTGTGGATGTCCTTGATGAACATGGACATGCATCTGCCTTTCGTGTTTCGGTCTGGGTTTTGTGGCCGAAACGTGTGGTATGAGTTATAGTCTGGTAGTGCTGGGGTGCTCCCGGGAGCCTTGAACCAGGTCTCAGTCACTGCACAGATGTCGATGTTCTCCATTTTGAGGAATGCCTTGAGTGAGTGTATTTTGAGGTCCTAGCATTGAGTAACATTGCCCTCAGTTTTTTGTTTCCTGTAGTTCTTATGGTGGTGGGTTTGTTTTTTGAGACTTGCCTAAAAAAGGCACTATAGGAGCGGCAAGAGCCTTGGCCAATATTCTGAATCCCAAGGGTGACACGTGCAGGCCATCTCTGGCGAAGCATCGTGGCCTGTCAAGCATGTCATTTCAGGCAGACAGATACTGGATCCCCTTTGAATGACACCAGAAGCTTAGCCAATTGTTGAAGTTGATCATCTTATCCCTGTGCTGTGGTATCATTTTTGGTGAAAGCAGGATGCTACTCAGGGCTAGGGTCATACCTGTGTGGGCTACAAGATCGGAGAGCTCTTCCATGTCTCTTTTCATGTAGTCCAGGGAGGTACGTCTCAGGTCATGCACACCAACATGGACTATGATAGAATCATATTTGTACTTGCCAAGGGAGACCTGTGGTGGTATTTGTACAGTTATTATCTTTTACAAACAGTTCAAGCAGATGAGACGTCATTTTAACTTTTCATTCAAAGGATGTCACTGTCCAGTGTGAGCACCTCCTACATGCTGCATTTATAGTGTCAGAAATTAAAAATTTAATCCATCCCCTAGAGTGGGAATAGAAATCATATCCTTCTTATCTTCCAGTACCAAAGGCAAGTGTTCTACCTGTTGAGCCTAAATTATTATTATTAAACAGACCTTAAAGTCAAGAAAAGTACATCACTGGAGAGGTTAGAAGATGACAGTTGTCTTACAGTTTTGCAGCTTACCATTTTAACTTGCCCTCCCTGTCTTCCTCTTTCATTTAAGGAATCCTTTCTAGCTGGTGCACTGAACCAGTGAATAATGCCTGTCACACTGTTTCCCTCTCGTTCTCCAGTTTCACTGTGAGAAAAAATGTGCAGGTTTGCTGTAAACTTTAAACAGTTTCACAATGTTATAACTCTCCATATATATGCATGACCTTCATCTCTGTATTCCCACTGCCACAACTGAGTACAATGCTGTTGCAGGTACTTCATGCAGCTGTTTCCATTTTCCTTATTGTGGTTTGTAACTGGACTTCTTCCTGTGGGAGTCACTTGATTTACAGTGGGCATGCTGTTAAGCATGTGCAGTGGGCTTGCGCTCATTAGAGTATTAATAAGACTTGATTGCATAATTCTGTTTATTTTGTTGACAGAAGAACAGTTACGTAATAAATATGGTGTATCCCTTAAAAAGGCAGTAGTCTCATGACAACCAGTGCTTAAAAAGCTTCAGTTTAATATCAAAAACTGAGATACTGTAGATGCATTTAAGCTAATTCATGTTTAATTGATGTAAGCTAATAATGATGAAATGATGTGAGCTTCAAATGTTATAGTATAAAACTGATAGATTGTATTTTGTCAGAAAAAATGCAGGTCATTTTGAAGTAGTTAGCATTCTAGGAATATGAATTGATTCCGTTAAAAAAAAACGAAGACGTAAAGCATAGAGCATATTAACAATCCCATCATCTTAGCTCATATATTCCCCTCAAAATGTTAACTACAGCTGCCTAACAATTAAAAAATAAGGAACTAAAATTACAGAATTAATGTAGAGAACACCATAATCTTAATAGTGCACTGAATTTTCAAAAAATAAAAAAATAAAAAAACTGCATTACAAGCCTTTATAAAATATATTGCCAAAATGTTAATTTGATACTCTGTAAGTCTGAGTTGAATGAAGAAAAGTAATGTATATCAACACAGAGGTTACATGTTTTTTTTCTGTTATTTAGATTAGGTTCAGAAATCAGCTATACATCTCTGTTTAGTCATTTCCATTTTATTTGATTGTAGTACCAGTCTGTGCAAAAATAGGGAAAAAGGGGTTGTGGATGGATGGTGCGAGCCCCGGTCTGTATGATTACAACAGTACTTTGTGCTTTTCAGCAGGTGTCCTCATGGGAAGGCAGCATTCAGTTTGTATGCCCTTCACTGCCTTACTTGGTTCACTGCATCTGTTGCATCTTTTTTAGAATGGTTTAGTTATGCCTATAATTGGGAATGAATTTAATTTTTTCAGGACTTTTCACCACAGTGAATATGGTTTGTCTACAATGCACCACATGAAACAATGTGAAATATAATAAGTAAAAAAAAAACCCAGTTATGGTGATGAGTATTCACGTCATGTGTTTTCAGTCTTTTATTAATATTGTCAATGCCTTCCCAGCCCTTTTTATCATCAGGCTTCTTTCTGGCACTGTAAGGTTCTATCTGTGGTCGTCGTCTTCTCCTCCCTGCTGACTGTGGTCATCGTCTTCTCTTCCCTGCTGACCTTCACATAGTTATAGATGCTGTGTCTGAATATGCAGCAATTAAAATGTCTGTGTTATAAAGTAACCTGTTTCCGAGTCTATGGGTAGAACAGGGAATTAAAAGAAATATTTTACTAAGTGCAGGAACGTTAATCAAGTGTGTTATTCTTCACAAATCATTGTACTCCACCTGTCAGTGTAACTACATTTAGTTTTTTCATTTATGCCTTTATCTCAATGCATTATTTAATGACCAAAGAAATATGCCCTTTTTGTTCTACTAAACAGTTGTAAGAAAACTCTGGTCATAACTAATGCTTTCTCCATTGTCTGTTAAGGAGTCTAGTTGAAAAATTCATATTTCAGTAATTGCACATTAAAGAATAAATTCTGTGAAACGCAACTGATTTATAGAAGAATGTAGTACTTTTTAACTACATTTAATGTGCTGGTGTTGGCCATGTTTGCAACATTATTCTCATAGGGTTCTGACCTGAAGAGCAGTGTGCAGAAGCAGACAGGTTCAGCTGAGCACTTCTGTAATGTCATCCACTGCACCAGTTTCTGTATCAAGACAAACAATAAAATCTAACAGAGATGTGCATTTTTGTTAGAAGTTTTTAAAAAAATTATTTTTGATTACACATAACCAATTTATTTTGCTGGAATGTCAATGTCATCCAGTACCTAACTGCAGTATAAAATTGAGAAAGATGAAAAAAAATATCTGTATCACACTTTTTTTTTGCATCTTCATAGGATTCTGCTTAATGGCTTCCCTATCTAAACCTATTTGACCCATTTGTTTAGCAGAGTGGGAACCAGGCAACTCAAGCTAGAAGAGAGCTCCATGTTCCATTTTGTTGCCACTTAGCTCATCCATTCCCCTGGTGAGAGTCTGTTGATAGAGTGGGAGAGTTTGCTGACCTTGTGGAGCAGGCTACCAATCCCCCTGTGGAGCTGCTCATGGAGTTTGTTTGAGCACTGCCATATGCTGCGTGATGTTGGAAGCATGCTCCTGCACTCTGCATTCTCCAGGTCGTGCATTTGCATGTTGACAGTGCACGTCTATCAGACTCAAAATTTGTGGTAAAACACTTAGTGCAGCCATTTGCTGTCACCCAAGCATCAAGCCAGACTTACCTCCCTTCCCAAAGGATGGATGAACCGAGTTCACTCCCATCCTCTTCTTCTGCCACTCTATTCCATCCAACTCGGATCCTAGTCAGTATTGTATCCCTGAATACCCCAGGGCTGGGCTGAGAAATGTATCACTTTTGTGATTTTAATTGCTTCGGGGTTGCATTTTGACTCCTGTACCATTTACTGACGCACTTCAGATGTCTAGAATTACAGGATAGTTTGCCAAAAGTGCTTTCACATTATTCTCATTATGTGGTAACCATCTCATTCCTCTTGCACATAATACCTTAATTCCCAATGCCCCCCACTCCCACCTTAGCCTGCAGACAACAGTAGTTTAGCAGAGTGCCTGTAGAAGGCATGCAGGGTTGATAGAATGTGTTCTACAGTAGAGCAAAATGCCATTCCCTTAAACAGGAATAGTAACTAAGTCAGTGTGCGCAACACTGTACCACTCTTTCAAGTCCTAGCTTCTTTTAGTCTTGTGGATTCCCCAGTTTTGCAGCTTAACATGAAGCTGCTAATTTTGTGTCATGCCTGGGATTAGCAAATCATTTTGTGTTGCATTTCTGTAGCTCCCTGGTTAAGAGGATTAAGTGTCATAGATTTTGTTTTAAATATGCCATTTTCTAAAGTAAAAGCATACAGTTTTTCTCTCCTTCTAAAGAGCACTTTTGTCTGTTGACATCTGCTAGAGTCGGGTAGAATTCTGGAGATGTAACTCTAACAACAGTTTGTTCAGCTTATTTTTATATGTAAATTTTGCTGAGAGTCTTGTTTGTTTGTCATTCTTTAGCTGCAGATAGGAAATCCTTTTAACAATGACTGAACAATCTCCCTGACAAAAACTGAATATTTTTTTTTTTGCAAGAGAGCTGTGCCCTGCCAACTAAATATACTTTTTCTGAGGTTGTTGCATCGACCTGGTGGGAACAAAGAAAGTCTCTTTAACAGTTTAGGGACCTGTGGTCTAGGTCCTCAGAAGTACGATAGGCAGTGAACGACACGTGAGTGTTTGACCATTTAATTTCATTTTATGGGAGTCTTGCTCATTGTTTAAGGGTGGCAGATGACTTTCTTTATCATTCTTTTACATTTTAAGTATTTTTGGGAGGCTACATCTTTTGGGACAGTTACAGACTAACAATGTGGCATATATGACACTACTTAACATTACTTTGCCTGTATTATTTACAATTTCTTACGTTTTTTGAATTGCGAAGATGTAATTTGTGCTACTTGCAGGTCACAAACTATGCTTCTGCTAAACTTGTCTGTTTGCTGTCTACTGGCATGCCATATACATACATATATATATATATATATATATATATATATATATATATAGAAAATGTTCCAACAAACACTACACCGTACTGGCATTCAGGTTATAGTGCCCTACTATGCTCTGTCTGGCAGTCTCTCAAAGCTTCAGACTCCTCACTCTGCATGTCTGTGGGTGTGAAGAATCAATCAGCTGCCAGAGCAGGATAATTTTTCACAACCACAGACATCAGCCCTTCATTTTTTTTCTTGTTTCACTAGAAGAGAAGGATCTCTGAGAAAACATAACTTCAGGCTTTTTTTGCTCTCCAGAGCTCAGATAAGAAACACTTTGGGTTATTTTATTCCTCTGTCTGCCTTTTTTTTTGCACAAGAAATACCTTTATTAAATTATCGCTTATAATATAGGTAGTTATATATTTATATAATGAAAGCAAACTATATTGACACAGTCCTAGTTGTAATCATTTTACACCACAAACCATATTGACATAATTTTAGTTGCAAACATTATACGTCACTTCTAATCTACCCATTCATTGTCAGTCAAACATTACATGGCCCATTCAAGTCCTACCTTCTTTTAAACCTCATTCCTCCCCTGTATGTATTGTTCCTACAATTCCCTTTTTTTTATATGTAAAGTGTTCCTACCCTTTTCTAAAGATCCCAGTTCAGGTTGTTTTATCTGTGTTACTATATTCACTACTTCTAGTACAGTTGGTTTAGACTTTGATTTCTATTTTGTAGTAATTGTTTTTTTTTGGCATCTACTATGTCTAGACAATTCTGATTCTGTATCATAGCTCAGAAAAATAATTTCCCTAGTTACATAATTTTTCTCACCCAGCATCTCTGACAGAGTAGTTTGAAGGGAATCTTTAAAAAGTCTGTCAATTCATTATACTCCCAGAAAATATGTTCCTAGTAATCTGTTTCTTCCCCATCACACCCCCAGTATTTGTTGTCTGCCTGAGGAAGGATTCTCTGGAGTCTACTTCGGGTATAAAATATCGTTGTAAACATTTCCATGCAGGAATTCTAAAATGTCTAGACTGTTGCATATTTAGGAGACATACACCTATCCCCCATTATTTCTTTGTGAATAGCTTGTTCGGTCTCTCTTACCAATCCTTTCTAACCTCCTCTGGTTGATTCTTATAGTTATCATGCAATATTTTATATGCTGTACTGACTGTTCCTTTTTAATGGCAGCTACTTTTCTAGATTCTACTAAAAACTCTACCAGTGCTGGTCTTTCGTTTAGGACCCCTGTATTTCTTTCTCTTTCCCTGTACTCTGATATCAGCCCTTGATAGGGAAGGTAATCTCTAACCTGCAGTCCAAATAAATTCTTGGCATCTTCCCATTCTGTTCCTTTTCCCTCTCTAGTTATTTGCTGCCAATATCTTTGTTCCTTTTCCAGTTTTCTTCAATAAATTCCAGCCCCCTCTTGCCTGTTGTCTGTATCCCTAATTGTATTCATACCTATCGGCAGAATCTCCTTTTTCCATTCTTGTGTTGGCTTAGAGTACTTTCTGCTACCATATGAATATAATATTCTGCATGATTATTGTCATTCTCCTTAAAGGTCTGCATTCAAAACCACAGTCCCTCCCCGTTTGTTGAGCACTCCCCCCCCCCCCCCATTTCATCATCATCCCTTTCTACTTTGAATTATAGTTTTCTGCTTGTGCTATGTATTGGAGCCTTAACTGTGTTTCTCTGAAATGCCCCTTCAAATTGGGTAATCCCAATCTGCCTTGTTCTATTGGAAGAATCAGTTTATCTTGCTTGGCTCTTGCCGTCTTTCCCTCCCAGATAAAATCCTTCAGCTTTTTATTAATCTCTATCCACAACTTCTCTTCTGGTTGATAAAAATGTGCCTGACCTGTGTATAAGACTAATGGGACTAAAAATATTTTAACTGCTTGTATTTTACAAACCATATAACACAGCTTCCATTTTCTCACTTCTATTATTATCCTTTGTTTAGTCTGTTCCCACATAGGAATCATTTTGAATCCATAGTCTTAAATACTTTATTTTATCATGTCCCCATAAATATGGATATTGCTGAACCAATTTATGTGTGGGTACATAATTTACCCTTTGTTTTAGCTTCATTCATTTTGTATCCATAAAAGATTTGAAACTGTCTCACTATGTTCCACAACACTGTAATGTCTTTTTCTGGTTTTGTCAGGTATAAAATAATATCATCTGCCAATAGAGCTTGCTTAACTACCATACCAATTATTTCCTTGAAATTCGGAGTCCCTTATTTTCATTGCCAATGGCTCTAAATGTAATGCAAATAACAAAGGGGAAAGTGGACACCCCCGCCTGATTCCTCTGCTCAGGCAGAAATTGTCAGAGAAGACCCCGCCCACGTTAATTTTTGCCACCGATCCCCCATATGTTCTTCTAATTAACCTTATTTCATCAGGGAATGCAAATGCTTCAATTGTTCTGCTCATAAAGTCCCAGCTTACTCTGTCAGATGCTTTCTCTAAATGAAGTCCCACCAACAAAAATGGAATTTTCTAGCATTTTGCTTCCCTCTGGATCATCAGTCTGTTAATGTTATCAAATGTTTGCCTCCCCTTCACAAAACCACTTTGATCCGGGTCTACTTCATTTGCCCGAGACCAAATGACTGAAATTTCATTTGACCGACACTTCATTTGACCAAGTATTATTGGCAAGAAAATGGGATATGCCCCCTTCCCCACTGTAGTGCGACCCTGGAGTTAGAATATGTAGTTAGCGGGGTGTGGGGGGCACAGCCCCCCATAATGGGGGTTATGGGGTGCGAAGCCCCCTACTTAATTTCATATGATATTGTTTATGTTTGCTTTAATATTGCTTAGTAAAACAAAAGTAAGTGGGGGGGGGGCTTTGCCCCCCACACCCCCCATTGTGGAGGGCTGAGAATCGAACCGGACAGCATCTTACTGTGAGGCGACAACGCTACCGCAGCACCACCACCACGGGACATAAGCCTTTCCTCTCTAGTAAGGTTGTAAAATCTGTTTTTTCTTTTGCTTTCCAAAAGTGACTTGATCTCCTATTCACACACTTTCTCATATGCTTGAATGACTGGATCTAAAGGTGATTAAATGACCCTTAACGTCTTAAGGATTCATGCAAAAGCGCTTAATTTTAATTAGTTTTATTAATAAAAATTCATTATTTTTATGCATTCGCTTTGGTTCCTTAGTCCTTGGCAGCATGGTGCAGCCTGTGCTTCTACTAAGTGCTGTCTGGTTTTGCCTCATCTTTATACCTCTCCCAGCTGGGAAAACACCTGAATGGTAGCTGGGAAAACACCTGAATGGTTTCAGAGAACATCGTCTTCTAGCCAGTTTCTCTATTTTCTCCAGCCAATTTCTGTTTTATCAGATTGTAGCCAATTTCTCTTAATCAGATTGTCTGTATGGAGACATGAGGACCAGGAACAGAATGAGTACTAAGCATACATTTATTTGCTAGAAAAAAAGCACATTATTTTTTTTATTTTGTCCTGCTGTTTGAGATTTTTTTTTTTTATATTGCATTGTCTACATTTCTTAAAACTGAGCAAGGTGAAAGAGAGAAGAAGGGAGGAAGAAAAAAAAGGGGGGGGACAGGAGCACCTGTTTTCAGTAGTATCCCTATTGCACTTAAAAAGAACTGAGAAAACAAAGGAACTCTTACAGTATAAAAATAGTACTCCACCCCAAGTATTTTTTCTGAACATTAATGTCATTTGTTTGTTTGTTTGACATTTGTTAACTGGGTTAGTTTGGCTGGGCAGCATGCCCTTTTTCAGCAGAGACCTGAGTTGAAATGCTCCAGATTACATAAAGTTACAAATACAGCGAGAATTAAACATTTGGAGGGATGAATGCTTTGTCATTATACATAGCAAAAACTGAGAAAAAAAATCATACAATATTTGTGACATGCATATGTAGTAATATCAATGGAAACATAATACAAAAATTGTGATGACATGGATTAGAGAGATGTTATGGAGCAAGGAGGTCAGCTTAAGAGTCCTATAATAATTAAGCTAAAAAAGAAGACAGATTCTTGAGGAGAAGCAAAGGTAGGAGATCAGGTGAAATATACTGGAGGACAGTTAGTGGTAAAGGAATAGTGTGAGCAGAAGGTATTGTTACACAGAAACATAAGGGAAATTAGATGAGGGGACAACACAGAAACATAAGGGAAATTAGATGAGGGGACAACAGCGGTAAAGGAAGAAACCGGGTAAAGGCAGAGATGGTTACATTCAGGTGGGGGTCTTTACAGGAGCAGATCCAGGAGTTGAGTAGAAATTCCTTTAAAGCTAATTTAAAACTGGTTGTTTTGTTAAGAGAGCATATGTGGAGAGGGAGTTTGCTCCAGGCAGAGGTGACTGAGTGACTACAAAATATTTTGCCAATGAATTTATTGGGTTTGCAAATTTGCAGCAAGAGTTGGTCAGAGCTACGAATGTCAAGATTAGGAATATAGTGGAAGATAAGGACAATATAGGGATTGTTGAAGGGTAGAGTCGGCCAGATGGAGCTGTGGCAGGAGGAGTTGATGTTGAATTTCCAGCCAGTAGAGTTTTTTTTAAGGAAATACAGTGGTGCACTCGATAAGGGAGGTTACTGGTGTATCTGGCTATTTTGCTGTAAGTGAGTTCAAGTTTAGTAAGAGAGTAGGTAAGCTTGAGCTAAGGACAATTTAAATTCTGAAGTTAGGAATTTTTTGTTCTATACAGAAGACAGAGCTTTTGGTGTGTCTTTTTAATACAGTTATTGATGTAGATTTCAAACTTGATTTTGTCATATATGTAAACCCCGAGTAGTTTAGTGTGAGATTTAATTTTGGTAGAAGTGTTATTTAGAGAGGAGACTGAGAAGGAGGGTTTGAAGTGTTGGAGAGATTTAGGAAGGAAGAGTAGGAGTTTAGTTTTGTTAGGGTTAAGCAGCAGTTGATCGATAGTGAGCCAGTTTTTTAGGTGAGGTAGAGTATCAGATGTGGAGATGATAGCTGAGTTGTCAGCATATTGTATAAGAGTGGAGTGTGGGCAGGATTGGTAGATATTATTGGTGAATATATTGAGTAAGAGGGGCCCCAGGATAGAGCCTTGGGGAGCCCAATTTTGAACGGAGAGGAAAGGGGAGGTAACAGGAGAGCCATTTAACAGATTCTAGTCGATCAGATAGATAACAAGAGAACCAGCTGGGAATAGAGTTACAGAGGTTGAGATAAGCTAGTTTAGAGAGAATGTGGTTGTGAGATACAGTGTCAAAGGCTTTTAGAGAGGTCGAGGAACAGGCAATAGACTAGTTTGTTATTGTCAAGAGAGGTAGAAATAGAATGAGTAAAAGATATAAGTGCAGTAGTAGTATTGTGATGAGGCCGGAAACCATGTTGTGTGGGGGTTGAGGAGGTTCTCTTGAGTGAGATATGAAATGATGGCAGGGAGAAGGCTTTCCTGTATTGACCAATTGATAAGTATGGAGACTGGATAGGCATTGGAGAATGCTTCTAACTTGAGGAAGAGGGGATGTTAAGCTATTGGCAGATGGGGAGCAAGGTTTAAGTTTGTTGAGAAATTATCTGATATTGAAAGTGGGTATTGGTTTAATGGAGAAAGTAGTAGTATGAGAGGGTGGGGGTGTCAGGGATAGAGTTGGAATTAGGTTTAATTATGTTCTGTATGGAGTTAATGAAGACGGTGTTCAGGAGAGTGACAGTTTCAGTTGAGGTGGTGTTAGGGGAGGGATTAGGGGTGAAGGGTTTCCTGGGTGTAATAACTTGTAGATAGTGTTGGGGTTGGAATGAGGGTTTTTTTTGTTGATTAAGATAAAATGTCTTTTTGTCTAGATCGATTTGTTTTAGTTGCATTTCAAAGTTCTCTATAGAGCTGGAAATTGGCAGTAGTTTGATGCTTATGTCAGGATTTCCAAGCACCGTCTCTTCTCTGCAAGAGGGAGTGTGTGTCTTTGGCTATCCGGGGGGCATTGTTGGTTTTAACCCTTATTTTCCCGATGGGGCCAAGGAGTTACGAATGTTGAGAAATATGGAGTTAAATTTTTCGACAGCTTCTTTGAAGGGGGAGGTCAAAAAGGAAAGACCAGTAGAAGAGAAATTTGATTAAATACATTTGGGTCAAACTTTGGTTACGGCAGTATCTGTAAGTGTGTGATTTAGATGTTTGAGAGGAGTGGCGCTGGATGGAAGTTGGCAGGTGATAGTTAAGTGAGTCAAGAAGAGTAGAAGGGGTTATGATAGCGATTGGGGTGGGAGGTAAGAATCCAGTCAGGAGTAGAGCCGGTATTCGATTGTTGGTTAATACAAGTGGGGGAGGTTGAGTTGTGAAAAACTGTATAGGTTAATGGTTGTGGTGGGGGAGGTGGAGGGCAGTATGTTCCAGTCAATGCTGACGTCACCTAGAATGATGGTTTCCTAGGAGATTGTTTGAGAGATCCAAGCAAGGAAAAGTTTGGTGGTAGGGATTTTGTTACAGGAAGATATATATATATATCATACACACACACACACACACACACACACACACACACACACACACACACACACACACACACACACACACACATACATGTAAGCAATGGCATTTTTTTTATGATTGTTTACTATGAGTATTTCAGCTGGGTGAAAGGAAGGGGATGGAGGGAGAGATGCTCAGAGTATAGTATAGCTATCCCTCCACCTGTTTTTTTTGTAGGTCTGTCATGTTGGAAGATATTGTAACCAGGGGGCAAGATTTCACTAGTAGATATGTGAGGCTTTAGCCAGGTTTCAGAGCTGGAGACAATATCAGGAGTGTGGAGTGATATCCAGGAATGGAATTCAGTAACTTTAAGGATACTACGAATACTGAGAGCAAAAATGTTATGCTTTTTAGTAGTTGGGGTAGTATATAGTTGGGGATTGATTTGTGAGGAAGAAGAAGCTACAGGACTGGAGAGATGAATGTGGTGAGAGTCAGGGCCTGGACTGAGATGAATGTCATCTGATTGAAGTAAATTAAGTAAGAAGGAAGTGGAACTGGTGAGAAGAGAGTTGAGAAAGGAAGGTCTAACTTTAGGTTTTGAGGGGAAAGAATGTGAGAGAGAGTATTTCATTTTTGTAGAGATGAGCAAAGTGATGAGAGAAGAGAGGGTGATAAGGAGAAAGAGTAGGGTACTGGGATATGATAATATTGGTGAGGTAGGGCTGTGGTACAGGTCTGGTAGTGAGTGGTGATAGGATGTGGAGATTGATAGGGTAAGCAGTGTTAAAAAAGGAGTAGATGTAGCATTCTGACAAGAAGGGTGACAGGGAGAAAGAAGGTTATTAGATGTGTGAAGTAAGAGAGATAGGAAAGTAGAATGTAAAGAGTATATTAGAGTAGAGCTTAGGATTATGGAGTGAGAGGGTAGGAAGAGTAGTATGTTTTAAGGAAGTTCGTTAGTGGGAATTACGTGAAGAGATGGGCAGGAGTAATAGGTTAAAGAGTAGGAGAATGTGATTGGTGGAAATAGTGAGGAGAGGAGGTAGGGGGGGAGTGGCTGAAATGGAAGAGTAGAAATGTAATCGATATGGGGTAAGGTAGGGGATCAGAGTGAGCCTGAGTGTAGCAAGGGCGAATGGAGCTGGTAGAAACGACAAGGCAGAAAAAAAAAAATTAGCAACTTTGTAGTCCACAGGTCCTGGTTAACAGGCAGCAAGCCTGACCAATTTGTCCAGTTAAAAGTAAGTAGCTTGTTGCAAGACTGCTTCTTACAGTAATTGTTTAACAAGAAAATTATAAGGAAATGAAAAGGTTAAAAAGAATAAGTGGATTTAGAGGGGGGATGTCGGTCTCTAGCATCCAAGTGTATGCTCCCTAAACCTGAAGTAAAGCAATATGAAAATTACATTTACATAAGGGTAAAAACTCAGGCAAGACATACACTCCTGGAGGTCTTCTTGGTTTAGATGGCAAAACAAAAAAGAACAACAGTTGCTGTCCAGAAAAGTTCTTGTGGCAGAATAGTGCAGTTCAAGGTTGGTAGTGGACCCGGAGATGTAAATGCGTGACTCACTGTGAAGAGAACTGAAAAGAAAAAGTGAGAGAATACATTAACAGAAGAGCGGGTAGATGAGGTAATTTAGGAGTTGAGAAGGATGTGAGAATGTGGAGGACAAAGAGCAGTAAAGAAAATTAGGAGAGGAAGGCTGAGAAAGCTAAGGTTCTAGAAGATGAGTGGTCAAGCAGTATATGCAAATTAAGCTGTAATAGCAATTTGACGGCAAAGCTAGAGCCAAGTAAACATAGTGTTATAAATCACTAAGTATAACTCATCCAGTTGTAGTTAACAGAAAAAGAAAAACATCTTACACTAGTATTGTCTAAAGACAATTAAATAACAGAATGTACAGAAATGCTCAACCATAAATTTCAAGATTCACATCTATTGTAGCTCTGTGCAGTGGCACTGTGGTAACATACAAGTTTAGAACAATGATAAGTTTAGAATAACAGTACTGCTTTGCTCAATTGAGATAAGCATGGAAAGGTGACTCTCGTCTACAGCTAATCCAAGGCACAGGCAATAAGTGGTAGAAATAAGCCAGTAGAAAAAGAACTTGTAGCTAAACTGCAGTTAAACTAAAGATCATGTAAATGCTAAGTAGATAGAAAGCTGTAGCTGTTCCGTAGTGCTAGGGTATTACCAACCCAGATGAATAAGGCAACAATGAGCAAGCATAATAATACAAAGTGGTCTTCAGACAAGGCAAATTTAAGCCCAAGAACAGAGTTTAAACGGATTAGTTTACCAACATACATTATAACTAGTTTCTAGATCAGAGAACAGTCCATAACAGAGTTAAGTCAACTTAGGATTAAAAAGTAAAACTTACATGGTATGAACGCAGTGCTGATATTGATAAAAATATTGGAATTACTATGGAAAATGTTTGAAATGAAGTCTTAATTGCATAAAATGAATAAAATAAGAGGAAACGACTGCATTTTTGCTAAGCACGTTTTTCATATCAGTTAAAGATATCCAGGTTATCAAAAGTGTATTGTGTCTGCATGTTTGTGCAGTATTACAGTAGTTATTTCACAAGTTACAGCCATTTCAGAGCATACTTTGCAAAGTACAGTATTTCGAAAAGTGTATTGTGCATTTGAATGTCATTACAAGCTCTCACAGTACAGCTTGTTCGTACATAATTACAACGGCCATATTTTTAGTGCATTTGTGCATAATTTGTTGGCATGGCAGATGGATTTTTAAAACCCAGTGCACTTGTGTTTGACAATAATATTGCAGAGCACTGGAGAGTGTTTTAGCACGAGTACAACATTTTCATACAGGCTGCATTTTCTGATAAAGATGACCATACAAAGGCATTTATTCTACTTAATGTAGCTGGGACAGAAGCCATTGGAAGGGAGCGTTCATTTGTGTATGCACCGGTTATCTTTGCAGGAGAGGGGGAAAACCGTCATATTGTTGTACTGGCTGAGTCAAAGGAAGACCCAGAATGCTTAAAACATGAATTCAGAGAAATGTGTAACCCCTAGACAAACATTACAATGGAAAGGCACTTATTTTATAAAAGGGATCAAAAGCCTGGTAAAACTTTTGCAGCATATGTAACTGATTGGAGGAATACAAGTAAAATGTGCAAATTAGGTGATTTAAGGGATGAGTTGATAAATTACAGACTTCTTTGTGGTATTAAAGATGATGCCATGAGAAAGATTTTGCTTCGTGACAGTGATTTAACTTTGAATAAGGCCATTGAGATTTGTCAGATATACAAGCTCACAGAAAAGCACACAAATATCCTTACAAATGAGAGATGCATGCTTCCAGTAACTTCTAGAGCTCATGTTGATGGTATGCAGCACGTGGTTAAAAGAAATAGGCCTAAGCACATGGCAGCAACTGTAGCCCCTGTAGCACCCACTGGTAAACCCAAAGCTTTCCAGCAAGTTCCAGAGTTTGCACATTCTCAGTGAAGCTCAAGAGCGAGTCAGCAAACTCAAAGCATGGGCCCCAACCTAGTTTCATTGCTAGCTGTCGTAATTGTGGTGGAAATCATAAGTCTAAAAAGGAAAAATGTTTAGCTTTTCGTCAGCAATGCCATAAATGCAATAAATGGAATAATTTCAAGAAGTTTTGTAAATCAACAGGCACACATTCTTTCATTAAAAGGGAACATTTCAAGAGGCAAGTTGATCAATTAGAAAGCCATGACCCTACTTTCTATGTTGATGGTGTGTCAGTGCTTCATGAAACAGTTAATGCAGTAGATTATGGACAAAGAGTAAGGTATTTTCTACTGTTCGGATAAATGGAAAACTCATCGAGCTCAAAGTTGACACAGGTTCCAAGTGCAATATTATGTCAGCTGAAACATTTGCTAGAATGTAATGGTGAAAGGCTTGATTTGGCAAAGTGTGCAAAGTTTGTTGCTTATGGTGGTGAAGAAATTCAAACTGAAGACTCAGTAGTGCTTTCATGTTACTCTGCTGGGAGAAGTCGCAACTTATTTTATGTGGTTAAGAGGCATGTCCGTTCATTTTTAGGGCCCAGAGACAGTTTGAAAATGGGACTGCTTTCATTTAAATCCATCAGGTTAGCTTGGAAGACCACTACACTAATTTCACCCAATATATTTTTTTCTACCTATGCTAAATTTTTCAGACAAACTAGGCAAGCTTCCAGTTGTGTACTCCATGAAGTTAGACCCAGATATCAGTCCATTTATCAGGCCATCCTGGAAAGTTCCAGTAGCTGTGCAGGACAGCGTCAAAGCTGAGATGGGTAAAATGGTGTGACAAGGTGTGATTTTGTCCAGTAGATGAACTAGCCGAGTTGGTATCTTCCATTGTGGTTGCTCATAAGAAAAGCTCAGATGATATCAGAGTATGTGTTGTTCCATGAGATTTGAACAAAGCACTGAAAGACCTTATCCAATGCGCACTGTCAAAGAAGTTGCAGCTCTGATTCTAAATGCCACTGTTTTTTCTGTCGTAGATGCAAAGAGTTCATTTTGGCAAATTCAGCTTGACAAGAAATCCTCATTGCTAACTACTTTCAGTACTCGTTTGGAAGGTACAGGTTTTTGACAGTGCCATATAGAATAAATTCTGCAAGCGAAATCTTTCAATGTGTAATGGAGCATATGTTTTTCTGGGTATCCTTGTGCTGTTAAAGTAGACATACTAGTAGGAGGTAATGGTGAAACTGAGCATGACCAAAACTTCAGAAAAGTTCTGGAAAGAGCACGTCAAGTGAATCTTAAGCTCCATCCACAGAAATGCAAATTCAGGCTACAAGAAGTTACTTATAGTCATCATTTATGTACCAGTTCAGGCGTACGACAGCACCCTTTTAAGCAAACTGCCATTCTCGAGATGCCAGCTCCAGACAATGTTCAAGCCCTGCAGTGTTTTCTTGGCAGGTTAACTGTCTAGTCGAGTTCATCCCAGACTTGAGCCAACTTTCAGCACCGCATAGAGAGCTGACACGTAAAGATGTATCACGATCTTGGTTAGAACAGCACCAAAGAGCATTTGATGTCCTGAAAGTGACTTGCTAGTCCACCAACTCGGATACTGTGATGTTCACAAACCAGTCACTTTTTCATGTGATGCTTCATGATTTAGTCTGGGTGCATTCATCCTACAAGAGGGTCAACCTGTTGCTTATGCATTGAGAACTCTTACTGAAGTGAAACGCAGTATGCACAGATCAAGAAAGAGCTTTTGGAAATTGTGTTTACATGTTCTAAGTTCCGTGATTATGTTTATGGTGGACCTATCCAGATCGAAACAGACCACCAACCCCTAGTGACTATCTTGAGAAAGCCTGTGCATACAGCTCCAGACAGATTGCACCGTATGATGTTGATATTGCAAAAGTATAGTTTCACTCTTGTTTGCAAGAAAGGCAAACTTCTCTATCTTGCTGATACATTATCCAGATTGTCCAGAAACACCACTGAATAGCATGAGAATGAGAACCTTGATTTTGAAGTCATGGAAGTGAGGAATATTTCTTCCACACATCTTGATGAGCTGAGAGATCATACAACCACAGATCCAGTTTTGCAGAGGCTCCGCCAGTTTATTCAACAAGGGTGGCCGTCAAAGCAGTCTAGTTTACCTCAAGAATTGCAACCTTATTTTCCATCCAGAGATGAGATTTTATCTAACAATGGTATCGTTATGAAAGGTCTGAAAGTAATTGTTCCAAAGTCCTTGCAACAAGAGTACATTACTATTTTGCATTGTCGTCACTCAGGAGCAGACTCAAAAAAAGGGCGAGAGGACTAGTATTTTGTCTTCTATGTCACAAGACATTGAGAGAGTACTTTCATCTTGTTCTGTATGTAATAGTACAAAGCCACATCAATAGAAGAACCACTTCAGCTAAACCGGATTCCTGAACTACCTTGGTCATCAGTAGCTACTGACATTTTCGAATGGAATGGTCAACATTATTTGGTGTTTGTAGACTCTTATTCTAATTGGTTCGAGATTGACCTACTCCCTAACCTAGTGTTCAGTACTGTCATTACTAAGATGAAGCATCATTTTGCAGTCCATGGTAGTCCACACAAAGTTATTTCTGACAATGGCATATAGTTTATAAGCTAGCAGTTCAAAAGATTTGCCAAAGAGTGGAACTTTACTCATGTCACGGGTAGCCCAGAGTATCTACATTCGAATGGTTTGGCAGAACGTGCAGTTCAAAGTGCAAAACAGTTACTAGAGAAGTCTAAAGGAGACAATAGTGATGTTTTCCTGAATCTCTTGAATCTCAGAAATATTCCTCATGATAAACATCTTGGTTCACCTGCCCAGATACTTCTGTCGAGACAAACAAGAACCATGTTACCAGTTAGTAGTCATTTCTTGGTTCCATGTGTCAAGAACAACAGGTCAGTGAAAACCAATCTGTTGAAGAAAAATTTAACCCAGAAGTCCTACTATGATCAAACCAGCAAACTGTTGAATCTATTACGAGAAGAAGTGATACGGATGCAGATGTCCAAAGGTTATGATTGGATTGGAGTTGTGAGGAATATTTGCTCAGAGCAGAGATCGTACATTGTGGAATCACAAGGAGTAGAGTTAAGGCAGAATTGGAAACATTTGATGCCGGTGTCAGAGCCTATACCGCAGCACATTGCCTGTGAAAAAACTCTTTATCTCAGAGTGAGTTATCCATTGTTCCAGTTCCAGAGAATATTCCTGTTCCTGTGATGAATCCAAAAGTTCCTGATACAAGTTGTTCACCGAAGACTGTCCCTGTTGCTAAATCTGGTCCAGATTGTTATGTTACCAGATCTAGTTGCATCTGCAGACCATGTTATAGATACACGGCAACTTGGACATGAACATTGTGTTTGTTTCTAATGTCTGTAGTAATGCATGTCTAACTCCAGTGTTATTTCAGCTAAGAGCAATCTTTTTTAAGAGGGAGGATGTAGATCAGTGTGAGTGTATGTACCTTTAAGAAGCTATCTAAGCGCTTGCACAAGTATATAAATACCGAGCACGGGCAAGCCAGACTGCCATTTTGTAGTAAGCTGTTGAGATGTAACCATGTATGTCTGTAAGGTCTGTCTGTTAATCAGTTAATTTATATTCTATGATGCTGCTATCAATCCTGATGTGCTGCTGTGTAATAAAGCATCTAAACAAACTACCCCTCCTGTTCGTCATCTATGTTAGAGAGGGACGAGCGACACTCTGTATTTCTTTTTCCCTGGCATCCAGGCAGTGCACTTACTAGCCAGTTACTGAAATTTACCCGGAAATGCAAAAGTCCGCTGTCCTCTGCTGAGTTTCTGTTTTGACACTGAGAGAGCTAGAATTAAGCTGTTATTCAATGTGCAGCCATCTTGGTAGTCCTGTGTTTGAAACTGGCTAAGGGCAGTTACCACAGGCTTGTACCCCTCAGCCTAAAAACACTTCAGTTGGCTGCCTTGATAGAATTTTGATACCTTTTAAGCACCTTATGTTAAGGATGTTCAGCATGTACTGAAGAAGGCTAAAAACCTGCTACTAGGAAATCATGTGTGTTCAAGTGAAAAAGTTGTTTTAATTGGTGCCATTCTAAGAGCCAGGACCCTCTTAATTTCTGGCTGTCTCTGATTCTAGATTGTTCATGTGAGTTACTGCCCTCTAGCCATTCATTATCCATTGTCAAGGTTCATTTTCATCAGTCTCTGCTTGTTTACCCTTGGATCCCCCCTTCTAACCATCTTCAAGTTAAGCAGTTTTTGAAAGAGGGGTTTACATATCCATCCATCTAGAAACAGGTGGATCATCCTTGTCTTTAAAAAGCTTTTCCATTTGAACCAGCTCATCGGGATGAGTTGAGGTTCTTGATATGGAAAACTGTCATTGCTGTGACTTCAACTAGGAGTATTTGCGTTACAAGCTCTATTGATGAGTCAGTCATACCTCATTTTCCACAAGGGCAGTGTATCTTTGAGAACCAATCCTTCTTTTATGTGTGAAGAGGTCTCAGAGTATGCCTTGAGCCAGTCTACATATCTTCCTGTCACTTTTCCTGATCCCAAGAACAAGGAAATCTTCTTAATCTGGATGCCACAGGCACCTAGACAAAACTAAATCCTTCAGGAAAGCTGATTAGCTGTCTTTCTCCTTTGAAGGTGAGAGAAAAGAGCAACCAGTATCAAAGCAGACTGTTTCTACTTTGCTGTTTCGTGTGGTTTCTTTTTATTATCACTATCATAAGCCACTACCAGGCAGGGTTAGGACACTTATCTTCTAGAGCTTTGCTGGCTTTCTGGAAAGGGGAGGATACTAGAAGTATTGTAGAGGCAGCAACTTGCCCTTCTGTACATATATTTATAAAGTTGATTCCTTTTCCAGGTCCAGAACAGGCTTTTCTAGGACCATTTTCCAGGGGCTTCTGGATTCTTAATTTTTTTCCTCCTCCGTTTTTACCTTTTAAGGTATTGTAATGTGACCATTTTGCTTTGGCTGTTGCAACAGTGATGTATTGCGGAGTATAGTGCAGTTGTTTGTTAACTTACCTTAACAGCAGATGTTCTAATAAATAACTGTTCAAGTAGCTGTCCCCTCCTGTCAACCCTATGTATTTATTTTTTTGCTGTTTTAGTTTTGCCAGGATGTGGGTCTACATATGTTTGTGCATACATATAGTCGTCTTATATTTTATGTTTCCTATCAATTTTCCTTACTTTTTTCACACTCTTTTTTTTTTTTTTTTTTTTTTTGTGGAACTTCTCTCGAGCTCCTGACAGTTAGTCACATGAAGGGCATCGTTTAGCTTTGAAAAGCTGGCAGGTAGTGCGGAAGGATCCATAGGTAGGTACTAGGCTATCAGCCCAAGGGCCTAAGTAAGCCTAGCCAACAAGGTTCCGTGGCGTACGCCACCCAAGAAAGTTATTTTCCTGTGCCCCTGTTGAGCAGAGCCACAGAAGTGATCCCCGGGCTGTATTTCCTATTTCCCATCCACTCATCAAGATTTTTCTTGAAGAGTGCTAATGAGGAACTTTGCCTGACATAGATGGGTAGCTTGTTCCAGAGTATGGGAAGTCTCTGTGACAGGAATCTATCCTTCCAGTATGTCATGTTTATTGTGGTGACAAGGTTTAGGTCCCTAGAACGTGTAGCTCTGAGGGATTGGGATTTCTTTAGGTGTAGCATGTCCAACAGCTCTGGGTTTGACGTAGCTTTATATGTTAGGCAGAGATCACCTCGGAGTAGGCGATATGCTACAGAGTAAAGCTGGAGTTTTTGGAAACGGTCAGTGTAGGGCATCTGTTTGAGGCCAGTAATCCTCTTTGTGAAGTACTTCTGTGGCCTCTCCAACTGTTGCAGATGTCTTGTGAGGTACATTCCGAAAGGAGTGTTGTACTCTATAATGGGTCTAATAAGTGTCGAGTAGAGGGGAACAATGACCTCTTTTTTTCCTTGATGAGAACTCTTTTGTGATGAGGTGTGCCACGTAGAAGGATTTCCTGACTACTGTCCACCTGGGCCCCAAGGTCTCATCACATATTCGGCATAGACTGTCGCCTATGTGATAGTTCATGAGTACAGAGTTTTTACCAAAGGGGATGACAGTGCATTTTTTGGCATTGAGCTTGAGGCCATGGCTCTGACAGGTGAGGCCCTTCTGTTAGGATGTCCACATCATTTGGGGACTCGACTGTGGCTCCTAGTTTGCAGTCATCTGCGAACTTCATTAGCGAAAGACCTTCTGTACTAGCCTGTACTAAAGAGAAGTAGATACCAAACAGGAGAGGTCCCAGGACTGAACCCTGTGGTACTCCACTTGTCACTGGTTTGAAGTCAGATTTGGAGTCTGCAACTTTTACAGTTTGGGTCCTGTCAGTGAGCCAGTTGGCAATCCATCTTGTGACGTAGGGATTTATACCTAGTTTAGTGAGTTTAGCTATAATTCCAGAAAGGGGGATGGTGTCGAAAGCCTTGGCGAGGTCAAGATAGGCTGTGTGAACCACCTTACCCTTGTCTACGGCTTTGGTGACTGCCTCAAAGAAGTCTGTCAGGTTCAGGAGGCATGATCTGCCTTTCACAAACCTGAACTGGATGGGGTCCAAAGTTTGGAGGTTACCAATGTCTTTGAGTTCCATGATGATACATTCCATGGTCTTACAGACCAGGCTAATAGGGCGATAGTTCCTTGGATCTGTGGTGGACTCCCCCTTTGTGGAGTGGGATAACTGTTGCTATGCGCCATTCAGTGGGCACAAAGCTGGTGTGAGGCTATGATTGAACATGGTGCTTGGGTGGGGAGCCAGTTCGTTCTGAAGTTTGTGTAAAATGCAGCCTGGGATGATGTCTGGTCCCATGGTTGCTGTGTTTTTGGCTTTAGAAAGTCCAGCTTTTACCTGCGTAGTTGTGGTTACAGGGGCTCTGCATTCTTCTAGATATGGGCCCTTTAGGGGGTGAAAGGAGGGTAAAGTTAGCACTGAACCTATCTGCCAGGATGTTGGCAAGATCAGTTGGTTCTGTAATTTTTGGTGCAATTGTGATGCAACTCAGAGCAGATCTGGGTGTTGCCATTGAGATTCTTGACATTGCTATAGAATGCTTTGTGGTTGTCCCTAGAATCAGTGGCGATTTTGTTTTCGTAGCTAGCTTTGGAGGATCTTATAAGGGTCTCAGCTTCTTACTGGGACTGACCAGGGAGCTCCTCCACTCATGGGATTTTACCCTCTTTTGCAACAGTTTCTTCCTTCTGTTGTAGAGTTTGTTTATGGCAGGGGACCACCAGGTTGGCTTCCTTTTTTGGAGGATAGCGTCTTGGTTCTGTTTGGGATAGCACAATCCATGCACTCGTGTAAGTGGTTATAGAGTACATTTGTGTAGGAATCAAAGAAGTAACTGCATTGTCCATCTGCATGAGTGTCATGAAGTTTGCCACTTCTGTCTTGAGCATGAAGTTGGCTTTGGAGAAATGTTTTACCGTGGTTTCCTTAATGGGGGTGGGGGCGGGATGTGGATATCTAGGGTGATTAGCTTATGGTCGGATCTGACCAGTGAGGAGTTGACTTCAGGTGTGGACCACCGGTCACTCATGTTGGTAATGACTAGGTTTAGGATATTGCTGCCCCTGGTGGGGGGTGTGGATAAGTTGATCCAAGGCATTGGAATTTATGAATTCCAGAAAGCATTGAGCATAGGAGTTGGTACATGAGTAGTTTTCCCAGTTAATGGTGGGGTCATTGAAATCGCCCATTATTAGGGTGCTTGGTTGAATCCTAATATTTTACTAGTGGGAATCCTGGGGCATGGTGGAGGATCTGTAGCAAGCTACAGTTTGTATTGCAGTTTTGCCCAGAGTTAGTTGCACTTTGATAACCTCGGATGCATTATGCTGAGCAACTAGCCTGGAGGTGTGGATATCCTTAATGAATATCGACATACCTCCGCCTTTGGTGTTGCGGTCCAGATTAGGTGGCCGAAAAGCGTGGTATAAGTTGTAGCCTGGTAATGCAGGGGTGCTCTCTGGAGCTTTGAACCAGGTCTCAGTCACTGCACAGATATCGATGTTCTCCATTTTAAGGAGTGCCTAGAGGGAGTGCATTTTGAGGTTTAGACTTCTGGCATTGAGTAGCATTACCCTCAGTTTTTGCTTGCCTGTTCCTGTTACGGAGGTGAATTTGTCATTTGAACCTTGCCTAAAAAAGGCACTATAGGGGTGGCAAGAGCCTTAGCCAGTATCCGGAACCCCAGGGATGACAGGTGCAGGCCATCTCTGGCAAAGCATCGTGGTCTGTCGACCATGTCGTCCCAGGCAGACAGATACTGGATCCCCTTAGAATGACACCAGAAGCTTAGCCAGTTGTTGAAATCAATTATTTTGTCCTTGTATTGTGGTATCTTTCTGGGCGATGGCATGATGCTACTCAGGGCTAGGGTCATACCTGCCTGGGCTCAAGATCGGAGAGCTCTTCCATGTCTCTCTTCATATAGTCCAGGAAGGTACGTTTTGGGTCATTTACACCAACATGGACAATGAGAGAGTCATATCTGTACTTGTTGTGGAGTGACCCGAGTGCGTGGGTTATGTGGCAGATCCTGGCACCCGACAGGCAGCTGACAGTAACCTTCTCCTTGTTTAGCCTGATGAGTGGGACATCAGTGTGCCTGACTATAGAGTCACCTATGACTAATGTGTTGGGTACGTTGTTTTGCTTTATGGGCTGTGGTTGAGTGGTACACTGAGTCTGTGGGCTATGTGTCATTTGGGTTGTGTTGGGGGGGGTGGAGGTTGCTTGCATTTCTGCTTTGGAGGTCTCTGTTGCTTGAGCATATTATTATTGTGCGCCTTCAAGAATGTTTTTGTGTTTCTATGCGTGGATTTTGGTGGTGTAGGTTTAGTGGGACTATGTGATGAGTGTGGTTGTGGTGCAAGTGTTTACCTTCTCCTCTTGACTGTCAAGTTCAGACTTGGTTGGAGAGAGCTTTACCTCCAGTTTGGCTGGATAAGTGCATCTCTCACAGGTTGTAGTGTTGGGTGGTAGGAGGAGAGGGTTGTCTGTGTACATGAGGCAATTGCTACATTGCCCCACGATGCCCAGATTCATCAGATAGACAGGAGAGAACATTGGGAGCTGACTCTTGGACATGCCTGAATAAAAAACTGTTTTCCTCTAGACAAGTGAGGAAAGCGAGTACAAGAGCTGTTTTTCTCTAAGCAAGTGAGGAAAGTAAGTACAGAAACTGTTTTCCTCTGAGGAAGGTTGAGTGCTGTAGTAATTTGTCATGTCCATATGTCTTGTGCAACTGCAGCAGTGATCTATTAGAACATCTTATGTTCTGTTAAGTTTAATTATGAATTGCTTCTAAACTGTACAAGACACAAAGTCTGAAAAAATGGTATTGCATTACTATGTTGCACAGACTTTGCACATCATGAAGTACAGCATTTTACCCTTAAAGTAATGTAATGCACATCCAGTATAACATGTATTCATCTACCTGGGCATACCTTTTTAAAAACTACATGTCCGTTAGTATTTGATGTATACCTTCCACATCCAGAACTTTAAAAATGCCTTTGATCTTCAACTTGTTTCACTGTTGCAGTGTTAACATTCGAATTTCCTTGCTATAGAAGTCCTTGGCTGGCCCCGATAGTAGACACTCTTCTGCCCTCCTCTAGGCTTAACTATATTTTCATTTTGTAGAGGTATATTGGTTAGACAATATAGGATATAAGTGGTGATTCTACACTTTATAGCATAAGGCACCGAGAGTTTACTAGGACAAATTCATTGTGAAAGGTTTGGGTGTCATTAGATGACTTTACAACAATCCCCAGTTTACAATTATCTGCAGACTTTGTTAGCCAGAGGTTGGCGATCTGAGAGGGAAATACCAAAAAGTAGAGATCCCAGCACCAAGCCCCAAGAGACACCGCTGGTCACTGTCATACTTAAAGATGAGGCACCTGCAATTTGCACTGTGTGGGTTCTGTCTTTCAGTGAGTTTACTAGCCATCTTAACACATATGGGTCAATTATTAAAATATTTAGCTTTTGTGTCATGCCAGCATGGGGAATGGTGTCAAAGACCTTAGGCAGGTCAAGATACGCCTTGTACACTGCAAGGAAACCAGATAAAATAGGCAAGGTCTACTCTTCACAAAACCAAACTTTTGGGAATCAAGTCTTACAAGATTCTTGATATTGCAGTTTTTGAGGTCAGCTGTAATACGTTCCATGGCTTCTACAGCTGAGGCTTGTAAAGTTGATAGATACGTAATTACCCAGGGTAGTTGTAAGGCCACTCTTATGGAAGAGCCTCACCGCTTCTGTGCACCACTTATCAGGGACAAAACCAGTAGCTAAACTTAAGATCTGATGATGTCGATTTTCATTCATTCCTCAACAGTTCTGTTCAGATCCAACCCTCTGATCCAGTTTGGACGTTATTTTAGATTGTGGCCACTAGCAAACTTTCAAGCTCCTCCCTTACCCGTAATGACCCTTACCTTAATGTACCTCAGATCTCATTTACCTATATAGCATTTGGATATGGTCACTCAGAGCTCTTGAACTAGTTGTTTTTTGAGATAAGTAGAATTTTTTTTCCTGTTACTTCTTAGTCTATTGCTAATAAACTTAATTTTTTTTTTTTGTTTTTGCTTTTTTATTATATTGATACCTCCCTTTCCTGTACTTTTTATGTATTTCTCCTTACCATGATTGGTAAGTTTTTCTTTCCCTTTCTTACATACACAATCAGTGTAGTCTTGAATACCATTGTTGGTATTTCTCTGTCTAATGTATATATGTATAGGTTTACTATTAAAATGTCGAACAGAAAAATATTATTCATTCGACGCAGCAAAAAAAAAAAAAGAATGTTAAAAATGTACAACACAGCACAATGTCAAATCAGCTGAACAAACTGAGCAGATCCAACATTGATGCCAAATAGATTACGTGATGTCCGTATAGGAGCTTAGGTAAAAGAAACTCCTATACTTAACCACGTTTTTGCAGGGGAGCAAGCCCCCACATGCCCTGCCAACTAAATATTCGAACTCCGAGATGGCACCACATTGAGGAAAGGGATGAATTTCCCAGACCACACTGTTCTGCGATCTCTGTACAGTACTTCGAGTTTATATTAGTGAATGCACTGTGCATTCACTGATATAAACTTTTGAACATGGAGATGTTCAGCAAGATGGAAACTCGAACATCCATGTTTTGAGTTTCCATCTGCGAAGATTGCCCGTTATAGTAAACCATATGTGTGTGTGTGTGTGTGTGTGTGTGTGTACCTGTATGTATATGGGTCTACCATTTTGGTGACAATTCATTTGGTCGACAGGCAGATTTGCCCCCCCCAATGTTGTGCAACCCTGGAGTTGATATATATAGTTAGGGGGGTGTGGGGGGCAAAGCCCCCCACATAAAACTGCTTGTCGACCAAATGAAAGTCGATCATATGGCCTGTCGACCATGTGATAGGGATCCATATATATATATATATATATATATATATATATATATATATATATATATATATATGTTTTTTCTTCTTGCTTTCCATTTCCTTATTTTTACATGATATATCTGAAAATGGATTTAAGAAGTGTCAGGAATGCGGACACTTTCTGACACGTATGCCTTATGGATATACTGCCAGTACGCACAACACCTACAACTTTACTGTAAGATCTGTAAGGCTTTCAGTTCACATGCTGTAGCGGATAGAAAAAGCACACTTATTTTGAAAGGGTTATTAGCCTCTTCTTTTTCAGAAGCTCTATCTGGGGCTCTACTCCCAAACAAAAACTCAAGGAGCTACCAACTAAGCCTTCTGGTCCTTCCAGATCCTTGACTCCCTTGTCGGATCTGACTATGAAACCAACAAGGGAGAACACAAGAAGACAGATCTGAAGATGGCTCCTATCCGCCTGAAGTTGGATAGTAAAGCTACTTCCTCAGATCCCAGTCTCTGTGATCCTAAGACATTGCCAAGAACATCCTGTTCTCCCTCTATAGATCTGGTACCATCTCGAGTACCTTTTTTCCTGGATTCCTGTCAACACTCTAGATCACCAACAGTGACATCATGTTAATCTTCTTTGTGTTTCACTGTTGCAGTCGTCACCTGTGGGTTATCCCTGCAGTGGTAGCCCACGACCGGCCCGAATACCAGAGTCAGTGTTTTTCTGTGTTGGCTGCAGTCTGACGTCAGGTCATCAGTGCTATAAAGCAAGGCAGCCGATCTCATTACATCAGTCTTTTTTGCCGTGGAGCCTGTAGCAGAAGCAGTTCACACGAGTGTCGGTCAGTCGCTACCAGAGTTTGAATTTCATCTGAAAATGTCTAAAGCTAAGTACCCATTTGGCGACCTTTTTTTTTTGCACTAACCGATGTACAAAAAAGTTAACAATTGTCTCGCCTTTGGAAAGCAGATCCCACACCGAGACTTCCATTCTTACTGCATCACTTGTTTAGGCCCAGACCACGACATCCCCCGTTGCCGGTTCTGTCCCTCTTTAATGCGAGAAACATTCGCCGTAGAGCTCTTTGTGTAGACAGGTATTTTCATGTTCCGTCTTCGCATTCCGATATGACGTCTATCAGCCAACAATCCGTGGACATTCCGAAAAAATGAAGAGATAAATATAGAGACAGACCACACAAGGCTAAGCCTTCTGACAACTCTACCGCTAAGCAGGTCGCCAGTTCTCCGGAATTCAGTGAGGCGCTTTTGCAGCCTCTTATGCCTGATTCAGTATCTACGCAGGCCTCTACCGAGACTCTTTCAGAGTCTGGTATGCTGCAGAAATCTTCATCTTCTCAGCCTTTGGCTGTCTCTGCCTCTGTTGGATCTGGAGCCACGACGCAGGCACCGGCTTCGAAAGAGGCCTTTCGCACTACCGAATCTAGACAAAAAAAATGTCTTTTCATCTGACTACTGTTTCTCTCAGACCGACGGACTCTCTCAGGCCTAGAAGCCAGGCCACTCCTAGGAAATCTGCTTCTAGCCACCATTCTGCTCCTGCACCACCACCCCAAGCACAAATGCTTAAAATGACAGAGGATCTCATCTCCCTTATCCGGAGTAGTCAGGCCACAACTTCTAAAAGGAAAAGGCACCCTTCTCCAGAAATTGACAGGACAGGATTCTGAGAAGTCTAACTATTCAGATTGTGAAGAGGAACAGCAACTCTGATTGCTTATGAGGATTCAGATGCAGAAGAATCCATCCCTTCTGCCTCCCCTCCAGTGGACCTTTCCTTTGGGAAACTCTTCACACCCTCAGGGAACATTTCCAATGGGAATCTCAGGACTTCCCCCAGTCTAAAAAAAGACTTAAAGTTTCTGGACCTGCCCCAGCACAGACCCCTGGCCATCCCCCCTATTTTAGAGGTGGTGGATGATGTTTTCCATGAATCTAGCTTAGCCCCTTACACCCTCCCTCCTGCTCCCAGTAAACCTGACAGGTATTAGAGTACCAGTTCTCACAAATAGCTTTACATAAATCTTGCTGCAGACCCAGAGGTCATTACACAGGGACCTAAATGAGCTAAGACTAGTTCTGCCAAGAATCCTATTCCTTCTGACAAGGATTCCAAAGCTCTGGACAGATGGGATAAAAAAGTATACACCTCTGCAACCTTAGCTATCAGAGCACTCAACTGTCAGTTCCATATGTTAAAATATCAACAACACACTTTGGAACTATTAAAACAAAATATTTCTACCTTTCCTGACTGTGCCAATTCAAAATAGTTAGCAGATTTACTGTACTCTGCTTGTCAAGTGGCCAAACACTCATTACACTGTGGATATGACACCCTAGAAGCCTCTAGCAGGGTAGCAGTGTCAGGGTCTGTCATTAGGAGACATGAATGGCTGAAAGAACAACCTCTCCCTGATCATGTCAAGTCTAAACTTATTGATGCACTCCTGGATAAGGACCGCTTGTTTGGAGTAAAAGCATAAGAGGTGCTTAAAAAGATGGAAGACAAACCAAAATCTATGCGAACAGTGAAAGATTTCTTTCAGGTTCAACATCCCAGGTACAGCAGGAACTTTCCCTCTAAGCACTGGTCCCTCCCTGCACCTAGCAGACAGGGCCAATGTAAGCCCCGCAGGGACAGACCATCCAGGCTGTATCCCAGGGCCATCAGAGATGCAAACAGTGGACCATTTCCGCCCCAAAGGCAGAGAGTTCTAAGCCACCCTTTTATGGCAAAAACTCCCAATGACCCCCCCCTTCAGTCACCAAAAGCTAGGAGGAAGGCTCTCACTCTTCAAAGAAAATTGGCTTTCTGTAACAAGGGACCAATGGGTATTAAAGATCATTTTTCAGGGATACAAGTTCTCCTTCAGCGAACTCCCAATTGCAAGAGGATACCCAGACTTACCTCCCAATCAGTGGGGAGAGGCATTGAAACAGGTCCAAACTCTCATATCCCAGGGGGCAGTAGAACCTTCCCCTCAGATCAAACAGGCAAAGGCTTTTATTCCAGACTGTTCCTTATTCCCAGAAAAGAGGGCCCTTGGTGCCCCATCCTGGATCTGTCCATTCTGAACACCTCCCTGGTGGTCTCCAGATTCAAAATGCTAACTTTGCAGCAGCTGCTGCCTATGCTGACAAAAAATGCCTGGCTAGTGACCCTAGACCTAAAAGATGCTTACCTCCACATCCCCATAAGGGAATCTTGCAGGATATTCCTGCTCTTCACAGCAGGATCATAACACTTTCAGTTATCTGCACTGCCCTTTGGCTTATCTACTGCACCCAGAGTATTCACCAAATGCTTAGCCCCATCCATAGCATTTTGCAGACAGAGAAATATACAGATTTACCCTTACCTCGACAACTGCCTCATTCAGGCAGAGTGCAAAGAAAAGCTGTTCCAGGACCTTCTCTTTGTCAAATCCCTCCTAACTTCCAAGCATCCGAAATGGCCTTCCAGACCCAGAAAAGCCGAGCTTCCTGCCTCTCTACTTTACCCTGCTGGCTTCCAGAAGTCACCTCACTGTGAGGAATTTTCTGTAAGCCCTGGGGTACATGGCATTTTGCATCCTTCTAATTCCTCTGGCCAGGATTCACATGAGAAAACTTCAGTAGTATCTAAAGAACCTTTGGTGTCAGCAGTCTGTCTCTAGAGACCTCTTTCCCTCAGATTCCATGTATAAGGGCCGAGTTTCTCTGGTGGGCAGAGGCCTGTGCCAAGAACAAGGGTCTTCCCTTCATCCTCTGCCCTACCGGCCAGACCATCACCACTGACGCCTTAGACATTGCTTGGGGCACTCACCTAGCAGGCAGGTGCACCCAAGGTCTTTGGGATGCCCAGCACCTTCCCTTACACATTAGTCAGAAAGAAATGATGGTAGTACAAAAGGCTCTGACATCCTTCAAACCCCATCTCAGGCCAGGGGTTCAGACACCACCACAGTAATGTGGTATATCAACAAACAGGGGGGGACCCAATCTTACCCTCTGTGCAGTCTAGCCATCAACCTCTGGCTGACAGCCGCCTCCATGGGTCTACACCTAATTTCCCAATACCTACCAAGTGTCAACACCACCCTGGCAGACCACCTAAGCAGAAACTTACTGGACCCCCACAAATGGCAGCTTCACAGGGAAATCTTTCTGCAAATCACTCAAGAGTTGGGGACCCTGGAGGGGGATCTCTTTGCTTCACACCTCAACCACCAGCTGCAAAAGTTCTGTACCAGGGAGTATCACCTCCTAGCGTGGAAGGTGGATGCCTTGACCTTCCCCTGGTACTCCCTCTTTGTGTACGCATTCCCTCCTGTGCCTCTTATTCCCAAGGTACTGATCAAAATAAGGGAGGAGAGACCAAAGGCCATCCTTGTTGCTCCAGATTGGCCCAGACAGCATTGGTACCCCTTACTCCGCACCCTGACCTTACAGCCCCCCAAGCAGCTTCCCCTGATCTCAGACATCTTGACCTAGGTGATGGGGAGATACTGCACCAAAACTTGCAGTCTCTCAATCTTTCAGCATGGCTTATACTTTAAAAGCTAACAAGGAGTCCCTGTTAAGCAAACAGGTCCTAGATATTATCACAGAGGCCAAAAGTCCCAGCACCAGAAAATCTTGTGCAAGGAAATGGAAATGATTCTGCTCCTGGAGCCAGTCCAGAGGGGCCAGTACCTCACATCCTTCCATCCCTCTTATCTTGGATTACCTAGCCGGGTTACTCAAAAGTGGCCTCTCCTTCTCTTCTATTAAAATCCATGCCTCAGCCATTTCAGCCCATTATGATTCAAACCTACCCCTCATCTCTCATCCTCTGATTAAACAATTCCTCAGAGGGGCTTCTAATATCAGACCTCCCAGAAGGCCTCCCATGCCAGTCTGGAACCTGAATTATGTTTTAGAAAAACTAACCTTACCTCCTTTCGAACCTGCTGCTTCAACAGAATTGAAATACCTCTCCTGGAAGACTGCCTTCCTACTAGCTATCACCTCAGCTAGAAGAGTTTCAGAACTTCAGGCACTCGTGGCTGTTGAGCCCTTCATCATTTTCGATGCAGACAGGGTCTCCCTGAGGACTAATCCCTCCTTTATGCCCAAGGTGGTATCTGATGTGACCCTCAACCAGGCCATACACCTACCCACCTTCTTTCCCAACCCTCAAAGCAAGGGGGAAAGAATTCTGCACTCGCTAGACCTGCACAGACAACTCAGATACTATCTAGACCATACTAAACCCTTCAGAAAAACAGACCAGCTGCTTGTCAACTTTGCCCCAGGGGCAGAGGCAAGTCCAATTCCAAGCAAACCATTTCCAAATGGATATTACACTGTATCCATTTCTGCTACAGACTACATGGACCCCCCCCCCCAAAGTCTGTTCGTACCTATTCCACTAGGGCAGCCACCACTTCCACAGCCTTCCTCAGAGGAGTCCCCACCAGGGACATCTTGGAAGCTGCCACCTGGACCTGTGTCCATATCTTTACAAAGCATTACCACCTACCAATTTTTTTCTAAGTCTATGGCAGGGTTTGCCTCTGCAGTTCTGCAGGGCTTGCTGACCCATGCCTACGGCTCTAACCTATCCTTCCACCCCTCTCCTCAGCTTTGGGAATCCTCCCACAGGTGACTGCAACAGTGAAACACGAAGAACATAGTACAGTTGTGTACACTTATCATAAATGTAGATGTTCGAGTGTATTCACTGTTGCAGTCCTTGATGTTCATCGTGTTACACTGCTGCAGTCATCACACTTGGGTTATCCTGCTGTCAGGCGGTCCCACAGTCGGCCAGAGTTCCAAAGTCTTGGTCCGGCGTCGGTTGCTGTTGCTTCTTCCCTGACGTCAGTGCGCCAGGGGTATATAAGAGGCATCCGACGCCATTTTCTTCAGTCTTTCGTGCCGCACGGTGCCTGAAGCAGAAGCAGTTCGCAAGTGCCGGTCGGCCGACTCCTGAGATTTTCAAATCGAATTTCAGACCGAAGTCTTCAATAAAGCTAAGTACCACATTGGGGAACCTTTTCTTGCCTCAGTCCGATGTCAGAAAAAGTTAACAATTGCATTTCTTGTGGGAAGCAAATACCTCATAAGGACTTTCATTCTTATTGTATTCCTTGCCTAGGCCCAGACCACGACGTCACAGGTTGTCGGTTTTGTGCTATGTTTAACAAACAAACTATTAAACGTCTGTTTGATTTCGCCCGACATTATTTTGGTAGGAAATTTAATTATACCATGCTGTCGGAGCAACCGATGACCGGAATGCATAAAAAATGCAAAGATAAGGACAGGCAGCCGAGACCCAAACCAGACTCCGAGGCCTCTGCTAGGCCAGTCGCCGGTTCTCCGGTTTTCAGTGAGGAGCATACGCAGCCCCTGACGACCGCTGATTTAGAACCCCAGGCAGCATCCGATTCCCAAGTGGAGATTGCTAGGCCTCCACAACCTTTATCTTTAGGCCCTTCCGACTCCGTGGATGAAGGAGATTCTGGTGCAGTTGAAACGCCTTCAGTTGCAGAAGGTGTCTTCAGACCGACTACACTCACTATTAAAACCTATGCAAAGCTGAAAACTCCTTTAAAAGCAAAGAAGACTGTACAGCAGTCTCCAGTACAAGGCCCCATGCCTGAGAAACAGATGCTTAAGATGGCTGAAGACTTAATTACCCTAATCAGGGGTTCCCATCCCCCTCCTGATAAAAGGCTTAGACAGGAGGAGGACTACACTTCCTCTGACCAGGTTTCAATTTCCTCAGATTCCTCTGAGGAACAAGAATACTCTTTTCCCCTTATGAAGACTCTGATGCTGAAGAGTCTATTCCTTCAGCATCTCCCCCAGAAGACTACTCTTTTGGGGAAACTTTACATACCATGAGGGAACATTTCCACTGGGAAGGCCAGGATTACTCTGATTCTAAGAAAAGGCTCCCAGAGTTCCTTTTACTACCCCATCACAGACCACTTGCTATTCCACCCATGTTAGACATTGTGGATGATGTTTATTCAGAATCTAGCCTTAACCCAGATTCACTACCTCCTGCACTAGCCAAACCAGACAGATACTGCAGAGTCCCTGACTCGCACAAATTCCTATATAAAAGCCCTGTTGCTGACCCAGAAACCATTTCCCAGGGTCCCAAAGGGGTTAAGGCCTCTGTTGCTAAAAATCCTGTTCCCTCTGAAAGGGATTCTAGAGCACTAGACAGATGGGGAAAGAAAGTATATACCTCAGCAACTCTAGCTATGAGGGCCTTAAATTGCCAGTTTCACATGCTGAAATATCAACAATATTTGATGTCTCAATTAAAACAAAAAATGATCACACATACAGAGCAGCCTGATTACAAGGAAATTCAAGATTTGTTGCATGCAGCTGAACAAGTGGGAAAACATACTTTGCAATGTGGATTTGATTCATTGGAAGCTTCTTGTAGAGCAGCAGTGACAGGGTCTGTCATACGTAGGCATGCTTGGTTAAAAGAACAAACTTTACCTGATCATGTTAAAGCAAAGTTATTGGATGCACCTTTACAGCAGGATGTTTTATTTGGTGTAAAAGCAGAAGAGGTTTTAAAGAAAATGGAGGATAAGGCAAAATCTATGCAGGCGGTCAAGGATTTTTTACAGGTTCAACCCCCTCGTTTCAGCAGAAATTGGCCAACCAAAAACTGGTCCTTTCCAGCTTCTGACAGACCACAGAGGGGCAAATACAGACGCCCAAGGGACAGAGATCAGTCACAAGGCTCATTTCTACCCTCAACAACGGGGTGCCACAACCCAGATAGGAGGAGAAGACAGGTCTCAAACTATCAGAAGACAAACACAATGACTTGCCCCACAGACTGCCAAGCAATTCCCTCTTGGCAGCTCCCTTGGGAGGAAAACTAGCACTTTTTGCAGACAACTGGCACATCATCACAAAAGACAAATGGGTCCTAAATATTGTATCTCAAGGATACAGATTCCACTTTCACACTTTACCAAGGATAAAAGGAATGCCAAACCTGCCACCAAATCAATGGGCAGAGGCTCAAAAACAAATTACAGCTCTCGTGGACATGAGAGCCATTCAGTAGATTCCTACACAGGAGCAAGGACAAGGATTTTACTCAAGACTCTTTCTAGTTCCCCTGAAAGGACACAGCCTGGAGACCCATTCTGGACCTCTCAATTCTAAACACATATCTGGAAGTACCCAAATTCAAGATGCTAACACTACAGCAACTTCTTCCCATGCTGGGCAAGAAGGCTTGGCTAGTAACGTTGGACCTCAAGGAGGCATACCTGCATGTCCCTATCAGACAATATTGCAGAAGATACCTCCGATTTATAGCAGGTTCAACCCATTACCAATTCTCTGCACTGCCCTTTGGCTTATCTACTGTGCCCAGGGTCTTCACAAAATGCCTGGCACCAGTAATTGCATACTGCAGACAAAGAGGAATTCAAATATATCCATACCTGGACGACTGCCTTATTCAAGCAGAAAGCAAGAACTTTCTTTTAAAGCATCTGGCATTTGTCAGAAACCTATTAAGTTGCCTAGGGTACACGGTAAACGAAAAGTCAAAACTAGTGCCCTCACAAGACATAATATTCCTGGGTGCCAGCTTAAATACAATGGCCCAGATGGCTTATCTCACGCCAGACCAGCAAGGACAACTGACTCAATACTTCAAAATGATGGCAGCAAAGACCCAACTCCCTGCAAGAAAAATTCTGCAGGCCTTGGGATTCATGGCATCTTGCATACTACTGATACCATATGCAAAACTTCATATGAGGAAGTTACAATGGTACCTGAAAAGCGTATGGACTCAACACAGCCACAGCTTGGAAACAATGATATCACTCATTCCCTGCCTTCAACAGGAGTTTCTGTGGTGGGCTCAGGCATGTCACCTCAACAAGGGTCAGTGTTTTACCTTACCCACAGCCAGGCAAACTATAACAACAGATGCATCGGAATATGCCTGGGGAGCACACATGGCAGGACAGTGTATTCAGGGCAAATGGTCTGCAGATCAAAGGCATCTACATATCAATCAAAAAGAGATGCTAGCTGCACAAAATGCCCTAACAGCTTTCAAGGACCTCCTACATCTAGGACAACTCCTAATAAAGACGGACAACACCACAGTGATGTGGTACATAAACAAGCAAGGGGGCACACATTCCTACCCCCTATGCAGGCAAGCAATGACCTTGTGGAACACAGCACTGACTTACCAAGTTCAACTACAAGCACAATTCCTGCCAGGAAAGAAAAACACATTGGCAGACGATCTAAGCAGAAACATCATAGATCCTCATGAGTGGAAACTAGATCCACAAGTATTCGCAATGATAACTCAAAAATGGGGGAGCCCAGACATAGATCTGTTTGCCTCCCCCCAAAACTTCCAACTACGGAAATTTTGCACAAGGACATACCACACACTAGCTTGGAAAGTGGATGCCCTCTCATTCAGTTGGAAAACATTAACAGTGTATGCCTTTCCTCCACTGCCTCTTCTGGCAAAGGTGCTGCTGAAAGCCAGATTAGAGAGGCCACAAATGATACTCATTGCTCCAGACTGGCCATGCCAACACTGGTATCCAATACTAAGGAACATGGCTCAAGGCCCACCATGGATTTTACCTCAAATTCCTCACCTGCTCACTCAGCAAAACAATCAGATTCTATACAGCCAGCTCAAGACTTTAAATCTGGCTGCATGGCAAATTACCTAAACAACCAGTCAACACTTCTCTCTAAAGCTGTTATGGATGTCATTTTGGAGGCCAGGAGGCCCAGCACCAGGAAAGCCTATTCAGACAAATGGAAAAAATTCTGCGCCTGGAACCAGGCTAAAGGCCAAAATCCCCTTGTCCCAAATATTCCTCAGATTCTACAATATTTAACTGAGATGTTGCACAAAGGACTTTCCTTTTCATCTATTAAGATCCACGCCTCAGCTATTTCAGCTCAATACAACACGGATCCTCCTATATTTTCACATCCACTACTAAGACAGTACCTCAGAGGGGCTAAGAACATAAGACCGCCCCGGAGAGCACCAACACCAACTTGGGATCTCAACTTTGTTTTGGAAAAACTTGCACTACTACCCTTTGAACCAGCTTTTACAGCTGATTTACAGTTTCTATCATGGAAAACTGCCCTGTTGCTAGCAATAACTTCAGCACGAAGAGTCTCAGAGCTACAGGCCCTAATGGCAGTGGAGCCTTTCATCATTTTTCATCAAGACAGAGTCGCTTTACGAACTAACCCTTCCTTTATGCCAAAGGTGGTAACCAGTGTGACCCTAAACCAAACCATTCATTTGCCCACCTTTTATCCAAACCCCCAGAACAAAGGGGAAAGGTTCCTACACTCTTTGGACATTCACAGGCAATTACGTTACTACTTGGATAAAACTAAGGCTTTCAGAAAATCTGACCAGCTCTTTGTATCCTATGCTGCAGGATCACAAGGAAAGGCAATCTCAAAACAGACCATTTCAAAATGGATAGGACATTGTATCCATTTCTGCTACACACACCATGGGAAACCTGTACCTGGTAACATTAGGCCCAATTCCACCAGGGCTACAGCAACATCAACAGCCTTCCTCAGAGGGGTACCAACCAAGGATATTTTGGAGGCTGCAACTTGGAGTTCAGTGCACACCTTCACCAAGCACCATCACTTACCTCTATACTCTAAAACCAGAGCTGGCTTTGCCACTGCAGTTCTGCAGGGCCTACTAGCTTCTCCAAACCCTGTTTAGTTCCACCGCCCATCCTTAGATTTGGGATTCAACCCAAGTGTGATGACTGCAGCAGTGTAACACGATGAACATAGTACAGTTTTGTACCTACCATAAATGTAGATGTTCGAGTGTTCACACTGCTGCAGTCCAGGTTACCCTCCCTCCATCCCCTCTGACCTAGCTGAACTTTTCTATACCTTTCTATCCTGTACAACCTTTGTGGTGTATTTGCTTGTAACTGAAGGTATTCCTTTTATATGTTGTATTAGCAATATGTATTGCCTACCTACTTGGGGGCACCTGACATCTGGGGCAAGAAAAACTGAAGGAAATGGCATTGGATGCCTCTTGTATACCCCTGGCGCACTGACGTCAGGGAAGAAGCAACAGCAACCAACGCCGGACCAAGACTTTGGAAATCTGGCCAACTGCGGGACCGCCTGACGGCAGGATAACCCAAGTGTGATGACTGCAGCAGTGTGAACACTCAAACATCTACATTTATGGTAGGTACAAAACAGTACTTTTCCCTCCCTCCATCCCCCTTTATATCCTCATCCCCTAGGGAGAGATAAGCTTCCCTCGGTGGCTTTTAGCCACCAGGACCACTTTACCTTATTTTCTTGTGCATCTGACAGGTTAGAGCAAGAAAAACTGATGTAATGACATCGGCTGCCTTGCTTTATAGCACTGACTACCTGACGTCAGACTACAGGTGACTGCAGCTGATGCAGAAAAACATTGACTCTGGTATTCGGGCCAGCCAAGGGCTACCACAGCAGGGATAACCCACAGGTGATGACTGCAACAGTGAATACACTCGAACATCTACATTTATGGTAAGTGTACACAACTGTACTTTCTTCCAGAAGTCTGACTGATGCTGATGTGGACAGAATGATGAGGAAGGTTTTCATGGTGCAGATACAGACAGATGTTCTTTTGTCTCCTAACGCTTCAGGTCAGGAAGCCCTATTTGCCAATACATCACCGATCTTGGCTCCTTCTCTGATCTGTCATTTTGGAGCCATTGGATCCAAGTCTTCTGGGACCGTCTAGATCGGATCCAAAGATCATAGTATCTTTGGCTCTGAGTCTTTCTCAGAGTGCACCAGCTCTGACTGATCTTCGTGTTTCACTGTTGCAGTCATCACATTTGGGTTATCCCTGCCAGGGTAGCCCTCAGTCAGCCCGAATACCAGAGGCTTAGTATTTCTGTGTCAGTTGCCGTCGCTCCAGGACTGACGTCTGGTCATCAGTGATATAAAATAAGGCAGCCGATGTCATTACATCAGTCTTTCTTGCCGAGGAGCCCAAAGCAGAGGCAGTTCGCATGAGCGCTGGTCGGCCGCTACCTGAGTTTCGTTTCCGAATTGAATCATCCTGAAGTCTTCTGTAGCTAAGGACCCCGTTGGGGATCCTTTTTTCTTGCTCTAACCGATGTCAGAAAAAGTTAACAATTGTCTCGCCTGTGGAAAGCAAGTACCACACTGAGACTTTCATTCTTACTGCGACACTTGCTTAGGCCCAGACCACAATGTTATCCGCTCTCGCTTTTGTGCTTTGTTCAATGCCAGAACTATACGTCATCAGGCCCTTATTGTAGCTAGATATTTTCACTCTCAGTCTTCGAATTCCGATATGGCTTTGGTAAGCCATCCGACAGCAGATCTTCTGAAAAAAATGTAAGGATAAAGACAGAGACAGACCGCACAAGTCCAAAACTACCAACTACGCTTCTGTTCAGCTAGTCATCAGTTCTCCGGTCCTCAGTGAGGCGCTTTCGCAGCCCCTGATGCCTGTTTTTGTGGATTCGCAGGCCACTACCAAGACCCTTTCGGAGTCCGGTATGCCGAGAGACTCATCAAATAAGGATCCTGCGGATGTCTCTACCTTGGATGGGTCTGGAGCCGTTGAGCAGGCACCTGCTTCCAAGGAAGTACTTCGCACTTACTGATTCTCGACACAGACTGACGACGACTTTCACTTTTACCGTTCTTTCAAAAACTACTGAGTTTCTAAGGTATGAACCACACCCAAGGAACTGATGACCCAATCTCAGGCACCTGCTTCCTTGTCTTACTCTCAAAAGCTTAAAATGGTGGAAGACCTTATAATGCTTATCAGGAGAAGCCAGGCTACCCCTTCCAAAAGAAAGAGATTTGTCCCCAGTAGTTTTATCTGAACAGGAGTCCGATGACTCTGATGCATCTGAATATGAAGACATGCAACCTCTCTCTGCTTATGTGGATTCTGATGCAGAGGAATCCATTCCTTCAGCCTCTCCACCCAAGGACTTTTCCTTTGGGGAAACCCTGCATACTTTAAGGGAGCATTTCCAGTGGGAATGTCAGGACCACCCTCAGTCTGAAAACTGACTCAGGGAATTTTTAGATCTTCTAAAGCACAGACCTTTGGCCATTTCTTCTGTCCCGGATGTTGTGGATGATGTTTTTATGGAATCCAGTTTGACTCCTGACACCCTCCCTCCTGCTCCCAGAAAACTTGACAGGTACTATAGAGTCTCTAATTCTCACAAATTTCTTTTCAAAAATCCTACTGCTGACCCCGAGGTTCTCTCAAGGACCTAAAGAAATTAAAGCAACTTCTGCTAAGAATCCCACCCCCTCAGAAGGGGATTCCCAAGCATTAGACAGATGGGGTAAAAAAGTATACACCTCTGCTTCACTTGCTATTAGAGCACTAAATCGTCAGTTCCATATGCTAAAATATCAGCAACATACCATGGAACTCCTCAAACAAAAAATACCATCTTTTCCTGCTTGTGCCGAAAATAAAGCGTTACAAGAGTTAATGCATTCTGCAAGTCAAGTAACTAAGCACACCTTACAATGTGGGTTTGATGCCCTAGAAACATCTTGAAGGGCAGCAGTCACTGGTTCTGTCCTTTGAAGGCATGCTTGGCTTAAGGAACAGCCCTTGCCAAACCATGTCAAATCCAAATTATTGGATGCACCCTTGCACAAAGACAATCTATTTGGCACCAAGGCAGAGGAGGTCTTAAAAAAGATGGAAAAAAAAGCTAAATCTATGCAGACAGTTAAGGACTTTCTGTAGGTCCAGTCACCCAGAGTCAGTAGGCATTGCCCCTCCAAGCACTGGTCCTTTCCTGCCCGCTCCAGGTCAGCTCAGCCCAGACCATGGGGAAGCAGGGCCCCCAAACAACAGCCCCGGGGAATGCAGAGATCTAAGCAATGGAGTTCCTCCTCTTCAAAACCAGGGAGTGCTAAGCCCACTCCCTCATGGTAAGAACTCACAATGACTTTCCACTTCCACCCCCACCCTCTGCCCACCTGCTCTTGCCCTAGGAGGAAAACTCTCCTTCCATGCAAGCACCTGGGCCACCATTACCACTGATGGCTGGTTGCTCAACACAGTGTCCCAGGGATACAAATTTTATTTTCACACTCTACCAACCACAAAAGGGTTCCCAGATCTTCCCCCAAAACCAGTGGGCAGAGGCCAAAACGCAAGTAATTTCCCTGCTCTCTATGAGGTAACTAGAGCATGTTCCTGCAGAACAGGTAGGCCAAGGTTTCTACTCCAGACCATTCCTGGTACCCAGAAAATAGGGCACCTGGCACCCCATCCTCGATCTATCCATTCTAAACACCTTTCTGGTGATACCAAAATTCAAAATGCTCACCCTCCAGCAGCTTCTACCTATGCTCTCCAAGGATTCTTGGTTAGCCACCCTAGACATAAGAGGCCTACCTACACATCCCAATCAGGGAATCATGCAGGAAATATCTACGTTTCCGGGCAAGATCATTGCACTTTCAGTTCTCTCCGCTTTCCTTTGGCTTATCTACTGCTCCCAGAGTTTTCACAAAATGTCTGGCTCCCGCCATTGCTTTTTGCAGGCAAAGAAATATTCAAATTTACCCATACTTAGAGGACTGCCTGATCCAGGCAGACAGTCAGTAAAAGCTGCTAAAGCACCTGATCTTTGTGAAGGGCCTACTGACCTCCCTGGACTATACTATCAATGAAAAGAAATCCAAACTAGTACCTACCCAACAAATTGTATTCATGGGAGCAAGCCTGGACACAGCATCCCAGATGGCATTCCTTACACCAGAAAAACAAACCTACCTGACAGCCTACTTCTCTCAACTAGTCACCAGACCCCAGTTATCCGCAAGGAAAATCCTGCAAGCTCTGTGGTTCATGGCTTCTTGCATTCTATTCATTCCATATCCCAGACTGCATATGAGGAAACTGCAATGGTACTTAAAAAGCCTTTGGTGTCAACATTCCCAAGACCTGGAAACTCTTATACCAATGATACATTGTTTAAGGAAAGATTTTCTTTGATGGGCAGCAGCATGCTACTAAAACAAGGGACAACCCTTCTCACAACCCCTTGCTGCCCAGACCCTCACCACAGATGCATCAGACTTATGCCTGGGGTGCGCACTTGGACGGCAGGTGCATACAGGGCCAATGGAGCACACATCAAATGCATCTGCACATCCACCAAAACGAGATGTCAGCTGTCCAGCATGCACTGACAGCTTTCAGACCCCCTACTCTTCCAGGGGGCTCTACTGATCAAAACAGACAACACCACTGTGATGTGGTATATCAACAATCAGAGAGGGACTCACTCGTACCCTCTGTACAGACTCGCCATGACCCTTTGCCACACGGCCTTAGCCATGCACTACACCTGTTAGCACAATTTCTGCCAGGCTCTCTAAACCCCCTGGTAGACAACTTAGGCAGAAATCTCCTGGACCCACATGAGTGGCAGATAGGGAGAACCTTCACCCTTGTAACCCAGAAATGGGGCACCCCAAAGGTCGACCTCTTTGCTTCCCACTCCTACCATCAGCTCAGCAATTTCTGCACCAGGGAATCTCACCTCACAGCAAGGCATGGAAAGTGGATGCTCTATCCTTCCAGTGGGTCAACCTCTCTGTCTATGCATTTCTCCCTCTACCACTCATTACAAGGGTACTGCTCAAAATAAGAGAGGAAAAACCGAGGACAATCCTGATTGTCCCAGACTGGCAACACCAGCACTGGTACCCACTGCTGCGCAGCCTGTTGCCATGGCATTTCCCTCAGATCCCAACACTCCTGACCTAGAGGAATGGAGAATTCATGCATCCCCAGTTGCAGACCCTCCATCTGGCAGCCCGGCTTATTCCTTGACCACTGCACAAGCTGCCAATCTCAGCAAACAAGTTTTACATGTTATATGTGAGCCCAGATGACCTAGCACTAGAAAGTCTTATGCTGACAAGTGGAAAAGGTTTTCACCTGTATCCAGGCTAAGGGAGCCGGGATGGCACAGCCCTCCCTACCTCTCATCCTGGATTACCTTGCTGACCTACTACACAGGGGTCTATCCTTCTCTTCTATTAAAATTCATGCCTCTGCCATCTCTGCTCATTTCAGCACAGAGCCACTTCTTTTCTCCCACGCTCTCATCAAACAGTTCCTAAGAGGGGCTAGCAACTTGAGGCCACCCAGAAGAGCACCGACCCCAGCTTGGGACCTAAACTTTGTGTTGGAAAAGCTCATCCTGCCCCCCTTTGAACCAGCAGCTTCAGCAGAGTTAAGATGTTCTTCGTGTTTCACTGTTGCAGTCATCACATTTGGGTTATCTGCCTGCAGGTAGCCCCCAGCTGGCCTGAATACCAGAGTCTTGGGATTTCTGCATCGGATGCTGTCGCTTCTTCAATGACATCAGGTTGTCAGGGGTATAAAACATGCAGCCGATGTCATTACCCCAGTCTTTCTGGCCGTGCGGTGCCCGGAGCAGAAGCAGTTCACAAGTGCCGGTCGGCCGACTCCTGAAATTTTCGTTTTCGAGTTTCAGACCAGAAGTCTTCTAAAAGATAAGTACCCCGTTGGGGATCCTTTTTTCTTGCTCTAACCGATGTCAGAAAAAATTAATAATTGTCTTGCCTTTGGAAAGCAAATACCTCATAGAGATTTTCATTCTTACTGCATTACCTGTTTAGGCCCAGACCACAACATCCCTCGCTGTCGGTTTTGTGCCTTGTTCAATGCCCGAACTATCCATCATCGGGCAATTTTTGTAGCTAAATACTTTCGCTCCCGATCTCCGCACTCCGAAATGGCGTCGATAAGCCCTTCGACTACCGATCTTCCAAAAAATCATAAGGATAAAGACAGAGGCAGACCGGATAGGTCCAAAACTGCAGACCATGCTACCGTTAAGCTAGTCGCCAGTCTGCCGGTACTCAGTGAGGCGCTTTTGCAGCCCCTGATATCCGCTTCTATAGATTCGCAGGTCAGTGTGCCGCGAGATGCTTCTTCGACTATGGAACCTGCGGATGTCTCTACCTTGGATGGGTCCGGAGCTGCTGTGCAGGCACCAGCTTCTGTGGGTGTATTCAGGCCTACCGATTTTCATATTAAACCGATGACTTTGTTTCAAGCCAAAAATAGTGAATTTCTCAGGCCTAAAAGTCACACTACGCCTAGGAAATAGATGACCAAAGCACATTCTCAGGCCCACTGGCCTCAAAAACAAATTATTAGAATGGCTGAAGACCTTATTAACTTACTTAGGGGAAGACAGTCTTCCCCCCTCAAAGAGGCATAGAACTGATTTTCCTTCGGATTCATCTGCTCAGGAATCTGATATCTCTGTCCTTCTGACTACCAGGACATACCCATATCTACCTATGAGGATTCTGATGCAGAGGATTCCATTCCCTCTGCCTCCCCTCCAGAAGGTTTTTCTTTTGGTGAAACCCTGCATACCCTTAGGGACTATTTCTGCTGGGAAAACCGGGACTATTCTCAGTCCAAAAAGAGACTCAGGGAATTTTTAAACCTACCTCAGCACAGGCCTCTAGCTGTCCCTCCTGTTCTGGAGATTGTTGATGGTGATGTCTTGGAATCCAACCTTACCCTGGATACTTTGCCTCCATCTCCCAGGAAACCTGACACGTACTATAGAGTACCTGACTCTCACAAATTCCTTTTCAAGAATCCTACTGCGGATCCAGAGACCATTTCCCAAGGACCAAAAGGCATTAAGGCTGCTACTGCCAAGAATCCTACCCCATCTGACAGGGATTCTAGGGTTTTAGACAGATGGGGTAAGAAGGTATACATCATCAGGGCTTTAAATTGCCAGTTTTATATGTTAAAGTATTAGCAGCATATTATGGGGCTAATTAAACAGAAAATTATGTTGAATCCTGACAATGCAGAACACAAAGATTTACAAGAGTTAATGCATTCTGCTGACCAGGTTGGTAAACATACTTTGCAGTGTGGTTTTGATTCTTTAGAAGCATCTTGTAGGGCTGCTTTCACTGGGTCTGTTCTTAGAAGGCATGCTTGGCTTAAGGAACAAAACTTGCCAGATCATGTCAAAGCAAAATTACTGGATGCACCCTTAAACCAAGACCGGCTATTTGGCAATAAAGCAGAAGTTCTCAAAAGGATGGAGGCGAAAGCTAAATCTATGCAAACTGTTAAAGATTTCTTACAAGTACAGCCACCCAGATTCAGTAGGCATTCGCCTTCAAAGAACTGATCCTTTCCAGTCCCATCCAGGCCTTCTCATTCCAAACCCAGGGGCAGCAGACCCCCAAGACTTCAATCTCAGGTTATGCACAGATCTAAGCAGTGGGGTGCTCCCACGTCCAAAACAGGGAGTAGTAAGCCACCTCCCTATGGTAAACTTGCACAATGACTTATCCTTAACTCCCCCAAGCCTTGCTCAAGTACTTGCACCTTTAGGAGGAAAACTCGCCCTGCATGCAAAAAACTCGGAATACATTACCCAAGACAAATGGGTTTTAAACATTGTTTCCCTAGGATACAGATTCCACTTCCACTCACTCCCAACCCTAAGTGGATGGCCAGACCTCCCCCCAAACCAGTGGGCGAAGGCCTAAAAGCAAGTACTTTCCCTCCTCAGCATCAAGGCTATTCAACCTGTCCCAGCAGAACAAAGGGGACAAGGCTTTTATTCAAGACTTCCTGGTTCCCAGAAAATAAAACTCCTGGCGTCCTATCCTTGATTTATCTATTCTCGACATCTTTCTGGTGGTTCAAAAATTCAAAATGCTAACTCTCCAACAGCTGATTCCTATGCTAGCCAAGGATGCCTGGCTGGCAACCTTGGACTTAAAAGAAGCTTACCTACACATCCCCATAAGGGAATCTCGCAGGAAATGCCTTCGCTTCAGGGCAGGCTCTATGCACTATCAGTTCTCTGCACTTCCCTTTGGCTTATCTACTGCACCCAGGGTATTCACAAAGTGCTTTGCTTCAGCCATTGCTTTTTGCAGGCAGAGAAGTATTCAGATTTACCCATACTTGGACGATTGCCTGATTCAGACAGAAAGTCAGGATTTGCTACTACAGCACCTGACATTTGTAAAGAGACTTCTAACTTCACTGGGGTGCACCATCAACAAAAATAAATCACGCCTAGTACCCTGCCAACAGATTGTATTCCTGGGACCAAGCTTGAACACAACTTCTCAGATGGCATTCTTCACTCCAGAGAAACAAATTTATTTGACAACTTACTTCAACCTACTGGCCACAAAAACCCAGCTATCTGCAAGGAAAATACTGCAAGCTCTGGGATTCATGGCCTTTTGCATTCTGTTAATTCCATATGCAAGACTGCATATGAGGAAACTTCAATGGTATCTAAAAAGTCTATGGTGTCTATATTCGCAGGACCTGGAAACAATAATTCCTATCATTCCATGTCTAAGGGTAGAGTTCCTTTGGTGGGCAGAGGCCTGCAACCACAACAAGAGACTCTCTTTCACTCTACTCCCTGCCGCCCAAACCCTAACAACAGACGCATCAGACTATGCATGGGGGGCTCACATGACAGGACAGTGCATTCAGGGCAAATTGAACCCAAAGCAGATTCACCTGCATATCAATCAAAAAGAAATGTTAGCTGTAAAGAATGCTCTGACAGCCTTCAAAGGTCTTATTCTTCCAGGACAACTATTGGTAAAGACAGACAGCACCACATTTATGCGGTACATAAACAAGCAGGGGGAACACATTCCTACCCACTCTGTGGAACACAGCCTTGAGCAACCAAGTACACCTACAAGCTCAATTCCTGCCAGGCAAACTAAATTCACTTGCAGACGACTTAAGCAGAAATGTCATGGACCCACACGAATGGAAACTGGAACCAAAAATATTCAAGCTTTTGGGGAACAGATGGGGGACACCAGAGGTGGACCTGTTTGCTTCCCCTCAGAACTATCAATTGAACAAATATTGCACCAGAACTCCCAAGCTTGGAAGGTGGATGCCCTGTCCTTTTCCTGGGAAAGCCTCTCAGTCTATGCCTTTCCCCCTCTGCCTCTCCTCTCGAAGGTTTTACTAAAGATCAAACAGGACATGCCAAGGACAATCCTGATTGCACCAGACTGGTATCCTCTTTTGCATAGTCTGACAGTGCTACAACCATGGCACCTGCCTCAGACCCCCTCCCTGCTGTCCCAGCAGGGGGGCCAAATTCTGCATCCTCAGCTTCAGACCCTGAACCTTGCAGTCTGGCTAATCCCCTGAACTCACCTCTAGCAACCCTCAGTAAGCAGGTGCTGGATGCAATTCTTGAGGCAAGGAGGCCTTGTACTAGTAAATCCTATTCAGAAAAGTGGAAAAGATACTGTTCCTGGAGCCCGTCTCAAGGGATGGGCACAACTGTGCCCAGCTTACCTCATATACACTAGATTATTTAACAGAAATGCTCCACAAAGGCCTATCCTTCTCTTCAATTAAGATTCATGGCTCTGCCGTCTCAGCTCATTATAATGCTGAGCCAACCCTCTTCTCTTATCCTCTGGTAAAACAGTTCCTTAGAGGGACCAAAAATTAACCCCCCCCCCCCAGGAGAGCTCTCACTCCAGTCTGGGACCTTAACTTTGTATTGGAAAAACTTACACTTCCCCTCTTTGAACCGGCTGCTACAGCAGAGTTGAAATTCCTCTCATGGAAAACAGCTTTACTTCTAGCCATCACTTCAGCAAGAAGAGTGTCTGAACTGCAGGCCTTTATGGCAGTGGAACCCTTCTTTAGCTTCCATGCAGACAGAATTTCCCTCGGGACTAACCCATCTTTTATGCCCAAGGTGGTGTCTAGTGTGGGTTTAAACCAGTCCATTAATTTGCGTACCTTTTTACTTAATCCTCAAAATAAAGGGGAAAGGATACTGCATTCTCTAGATGTGCACAGACAGCTTAGATTCTGTTTGGACAAGACTAAGCCTCTCAGAAAATCTGACCAGCTGCTAGTCAGCTTTGCTGCAGGGGCAGAAGGGAAGGCCATTTCAAAGCAAACCATATCTAAATGGATAGCACACTGCATCCATTCCTGCTACAAGCACCATGGAAAGCCTACCCCACAGGGGATAAGAACACATTACACTAGGGCTACATCTACCTCTACTGCATTTCTCAGACGAGTGCCTACCAGGGACATCCTGGAAGTTGCAACCTGGAGCTCTGTACACACTTTCACCAAGCATTACCACTTGCCTATCTTTTCTAAATCCAGAGCTGGATTTGCCACAACAGACTTACAGGACCTGATTGCCAGTCCTAGTGCTTCTTAATCTACCTCCACCCTTCCTTAGCTTTGGGAATCAAACCAAATGTGATGACTACAACAGTGAAACATGAACATAGTACAGTTGTGTACACTTACCATAAATGTAGATGTTCGAATGTATTCACTGTTGCAGTCCTGGTTCCCCTCCTTCCAGCCCCCTGATTGTCTTTGCTTTCACCTATCCTTTTTGGTTTGGCATATATTGTATTATGTGTATTTGCTTTTTGCTGGGGGTGTTTCACACTATATAATTGCTTCCTATTTTGGGGGCACCTGACATCTGGGGCAAGAAAAACTGATGTAATGGTGTCGGCTGCATGTTTTATACCCCTGACAACCTGCCGTCATGGAAGAAGCAACAGCATCTGATGCAGAAATCCCAAGACTCTGGTATTCAGGCCAGCTGAGGGCTACCTGCAGGCAGGTAACCCAAGTTTGATGACTGCAACAGTGAATACACTCGAACATCTACATTTATGGTAAGTCTACACAACTGTACTGTTTCTGTCTTGGAAGACAGCCTTGCTTCTGGCCATCACTTCAGCTAGAAGAGTATCCGAGTTACAAGCACTAATGGCTGTAGAGCCCTTAATCATTTTCCATGCTGACAGGGTCTCCCTCAGGACTAACCCATCCTTCATGCCAAACGAGGTGTCCAGTGTGGCTCTCAATCAAATCCATTCATTTGCCCACCTTTTTCCTTAACCCACAAAACAAGGGGGAAAGGATTCTGCACTCTCTAGATGTGCACAGACAGCTCAGGTTCTACCTAGACAGGACTGAATCATTTAGAAAGACTGATCAATTGTTAGTCAGCTTTGCTGCATTAGCAGAGGGCAATGCCATAGCCAAACAAACCATTTCCAAATGGATAGCACACTGCATCCATTTCTGCTACAAGCAACACGGAAACCTCCCCACAAGGGGGGCAGGTCACATTGTACCAGAGAAGCCTCCACCTCTGCAGCTTTCCTCAGAGGTGTCCCCACCAGGGTCATCCTGGAGGCTGCAACATGGACATCTGTTCATACCTTCAAGCATTACAACCTGCCTATCTTTTCCAAATCCAGGGCAGGCTTTACCACCACAGTCTTGCAGGGCATCCTAGCCAGCCCCCAGTCTTCATGACTGCCTCCACCCTTTTCTTCAGCTTTGGGGATCGACCCAAATGTGATGACTGCAACAGTGAAACACAAAGAACATAGTATAGTTGTGTACACTTGCCATAAATGTAGATGTTTGAGTGTATTCACTGTTGCAGTCCTGGATGTCCTTCAAGGATGCATCTGCAGTCATAACAAATGGATTGTCCTGTCGTCAGGCAGCCCTTTGGTCGGCCGGATTCCAAAGTCTGGGTCCGGCTTCGGCTGATGTCGCACTTCACCCGACGTCATCTCTGCTGGTCTTCGGGTATAAAGGCATCAGCCGACGCCATTTTCCTCAGTCTTTCTTGCCGCGCGGCGCCCGAAGCAGAAGCTGTTCGCAAGTGCCGGTCGGTCAGATCCAGAGATTACTACTACCGAATACTACTTCGAAGACTTCTAAAAGCTAAGTACCCGTTGGGGACTCTTTCTTGCCTCAGCCGATGTCAGAAAAAGTCAATAACTGTTTAACTTGTGGGAAACAAATACCTCATAAAGATTTCCACTCTTACTGCCTGCCTTGCTTAGGCCCAGACCACGACGTAGCAGCCTGTTTGGCCTGTGCTTCCTTCAACCGACGAACGCTTAGGCCGGTCGGAGTTTGCTGAACAGTTTTTCGCTCAGATTTTGCGTACATTATGCCGCCGGATCCTCCGACTACCCAAATTGTTAAAAACGCAAAGAAAAGACCGACACTCGCGGTCCGCGGTTTCGCCGAAACCACGGTTAAGCAAGCGCGAGTGTCTCGGTTTCGCCAAAACCGAAAACGGTCAATCTTCAGCGAATCCATGACTACTACTGAGGTTCCTGCTACCTTAGTTGAATCGGCCTCAGAAGTTTTGCCTACTACTGTGGTTCCTAGTGATTTATCAGACACCATTCCTTTGGATGTCTCTACCCCAGCACGTGGTGCTGCTAGGCCTCCTGCAGCCATGTTTATTAAGGCCTTTGCCAGGGCTAAAGCAGCCAAAACTGTTAAATCAGTGCCTGTTAAGCCCCTCACACAGGCCCACTTCTAGTTCACAAATGCTTACTCTGGCAGAGGATTTAATATCCTTAATTAGGGGATCCCAATCTCACCCAGACAGGGCCTCTCAGCCCCCAGAAAAGAGACCTAGAGCAGAGCCCCCTGAGCCAGTGTCCTCTGATGATTCTTCGGATGACTCAGACATTACAGATCAGCCAGAGGCTCCTTTTTCTACCTATGAAGATTCCGATGCTGAGGAATCCATTCCATCTGCCTCTCCACCAGAGGAATTTTCTTTTGGGGAAACCTTACATGCCATGAGAGAACAATTCCAATGGCAGGGACAAGATTTCTCAGATTCCAGAAAAAGGCTTAGGACTTTTCTGCACTTACCACAACATAGGCCCTTAGCTATACCTCCAGTACTGCCTGTTGTGGATGATGCATTTAATGATGTTTGCACTGCTCCTGATACTTTACCTCCAGCCCCTGCCAAACCAGATAGATTTTACAGGGTGCCAGACACTCATCACCACCTATACAAGGCCCCACTTGCAGATCCTGAGACTATATCCCAGGGGCCTAAGGCAGTAGCCTCGACCTCAGCCTAAAACCCTATTCCTTCTGAAAGGGAATCCAGGTCCTTAGAGAGATGGGGAAAAAGTTTACACCTCTGCTACTCTCTCAGCTAGAGCTTTAAACTGTCAGTTTCATATGATCCAATACCAAGAGTTTATGCTTGATCAGTTAACTAAGAAGCTGTCCACTGATGACTCCTTAGATAAGAAATATGTTTTAGAAATGGTGAATAACATTCAGCAGGTTAGTAACCATTCTTTAAAATGTGGCTATGATGCACTGGAGGCTTCATTTAGATCAGCCATGACTGGCACAGTGATAAGAAGGCATGCATGGTTGAAAGAACAGGTCTTGCAGATCATGTTAAAGCAAAGCTGTTAGATGCTCCTATGGATAAGGCCAGTCTATTTGGTACACCTGCTCAGCAAGTAATGAAGAAAATGGAAGAGAAGGCAAAATCTGTACAAACAGTTAAGGATTTCTTACAGGTTCAGCCCCCAAGGTTTAGCAGGAACTGGCCTGCCAAAAATTGGTCCTTTCCAGACTCCTCAAAATCTCAGAGGCAGGAATAGACGCTCTAGAGGCAGAAATCAATCCAGAGGAGGTGCCTACAGAGGATGACAGTGGCAAGGCAATAACCGAGGCACAGACACAACCACTGCCACTGCAACAGGACAATCACAGTGACTTGGCTCTGACACCGCCTACCAGGGAGCAAATAACAGCACCTTTAGGCGGAAAGTTAGCCTTATTTTCGAAAAATTGGCACTATATCACAAAAGACAAGTGGATTTTGCAAACCATACACCAAGGCTACAGGTTCCACTTCCACACCTTACCAGTAAAAAGAGGAATGCCAAACCTACCTCCAAATCAAAAACAGAAGCTCTAAAGCAGATAGCAATTAACAAAGATAAGAGCCGTGGAAAGAGTACCAATAACAGAACAGGGCAAAGGATTCTACTCCAGACTCTTCCTAGTACCAAGAAAAGAGAAAAGTTGGAGACCTATTCTCGACCTGTCCGTCTTAAACACATACATCATTGTCCCAAAATTCAAAATGCTGACCCTACAGCAACTTCTTCCCATGCTGGGCAAGGAGTGTTGGCTGGTAACTCTAGATCTCAAGGAGGCATACCTGCACGTCCCCATCGGACCAAATTGCAGAAGATACCTCAGATTTCTTGCAGGATCAGAGCATTATCAATTCTCAGCATTGCCCTTTGGCTTATCTACTGCCCAGAGTATTCGCAAAATGCCTGGCATCAGTAATCGCTCACTGCAGGCTACAGGAATCCAAATTTATCCATACCTGGACGACTGCCTGTTACAAGCGGACAACAAAAGCAAGCTGACAACAGATTTACAAAGAGTCATTTGCTTACTACAAGCCCTGGGATACACAGTCAATTTACAAAAGTCAAGACTGATACCATCCCAAACAAGAACATTCTTGGAGTGGAATTGGACACAGCAAAACAAATGGCATTCCTAACTGCAGAAAAACAAAACAACTCCCTCTTTACTTCTTGGCATTAACAAAGCAGAACAAACTAACAGCAAGAAAAGTACTGCAGGCCTTGGGCTTCATGGCATCATGCATAATCTTGGTCCCACATGCCAGACTGCATATGAGAAAGCTACAGTGGTACCTAAAGAATTTATGGTCTCAACACAGGCACAGCTTAGAAACCGAAATCCCACTAATCCCATGCCTGAAACAGGAGTTCCTATGGTGGGCTCAAGCATGCCAGTCAAACCCAGGCTTGCCCTTCCGCAGCTCTCAAGCAAGCCAAACCATCACAACGGACGCCTCAGACCTAGGCTGGGGGGCGCACATGTTGGACAAATGCATACAAGGATTGTGGACTCCAGACCAGCTGCACCTGCACATAAACCAAAAAGAAATGCTGGCAGTAAAACTAGCAATCCAGAAATTCAGACCATTCCTCAAAGAAGGCCATTTAATGATAAGGACAGACAACACCACAGTCATGTGGTACATCAACAAACAGGGAGGTACTCATTCATGCCCCCTATGCAGAATGACTGTGGACCTCTGGAATATGGCTCTGAGCTACAACATCCAGTTACAGGCAATATTTGTGCCGGGAAAAGAAAACACCCTAGCAGACATGTTAAGCAGAACCACCTCGGATGCTCACGAATGGATGCTACACCCGATCATCTTCAAGGCCATCACAAAGAAATGGGGAATGCCACAAATAGACCTATTCGCATCCCCACTCAATCACCAGCTCAAAAAATTCTGCACAAGGACATACCACCCACTTGCATGGAAGGTGGACTCTCTATCCTTCAGTTGGAAAGGCCTGACAGCATATGCATATCCACCTCTTCCTTTGATGCACAAGGTACTACTGAAAATCAAAGAGGAACGCCAAGGATAATCCTGATAGCTCGAATTGGCCCAGACAACACTGATATCCATTGCTGAGTAGCATGTCTCAGGGCAGAATGTGGTCAATACCCCTGATGCCTTTGATGTTAACTCAGAACAACTACAACATCATGCACCCAAACCTAAAAACCTTGCAACTGACTGCCTGGAACATCACATAGCAGCAACTAACCCAGACCTATCCCAAAGGGTTAAAGACATTATCCTTGAAGCCCGCAGACCTTCAACCAGAAGGAACTATGCAGGAAAATGGAAAAGATTTGTCATTTGGAGTACTGAAAGAGGAAAAGATGTGTCGAACATAGATATTGCTAACATCCTGGAGTACTTGGCAGAGCTTCTACATACAGGCCTGTCCTATTCCTCCATCAAGATACATGCATCAGCTATTTCAGCAGAATACAGCTTCGATCCACCTGTCATTTCCCATCCTCTACTCAGGCAGTTCCTCAGAGGGATCAAGAATGTAAAACCTCCTAGGAAACCACCATTACCAGCATGGGACTTGAACTTTGTGCTAGAAAAATTGACACTCCCTCCATTTGAACCAGCAGCAACAGCAGATCTTCAACACCTATCATGGAAAACTGCTTTCCTACTGGCAATTACTTCAGCAAGGAGGGTTTCGGAACTACAGGCCTTAATGGCAGTACAACCCTTCCTAATCTTCCATCAAGATAGGGTGTCCATGAGAACTAATCCTACATTTATGCCTAAGGTGGTATCCAGAGTGTCTTTACACCAGGCAATCCACCTACCTACCTTCTTTCCCAATCCACAGAACAGGGGAAAGACTGCTGCATACCTTGGATGTACATAGACAGTTACGCTACTACCTGGACAGAACCAAAGGTGACAGAAAAACTGACCAGCTTTTAGTAGCCTATGCAACAGGAAGGGAAGGAAAAGCAATTTCCAAACAGACAATCTCCAAATGGATAGGAAATTGCATAAGATTCTGTTACTCCTACCACGGAAAACCAATTCCACAGAACATAAGACCTCATTCTACAAGGGCTACAGCCACTACCACAGCTTTCTTACGAGGAGTGGCAACCAAGGACATTATTGAAGCGGCTACTTGGACCTCCGTGTATACATTTGCCAAGCATTATAATTTACCTATATACTCTAGATCCCGAGCAGGGTTTGCCACTGCTGTACTGCAAGGGATCCTAACTACACCATAATTCTTCTTCCTCCTCCCCTAGTTTGGCTATGGTATTCTACCCATTTGTTATGACTGCAGATGCATCCTTGAAGGACATAGTACAGTTTTGTACCTACCATAAATGTAGATGTCCGAACAGGATAGCATCTGCAGTCAGGATTACCCACCCTCCTTCCCTCTGTGGTACTCCTAGGGTATTTACCCTCCTAATAGCTAGCTGGGGAGTCTCTTATGGTGTATTTGTTTGTATATATGTACATACATTATTATTTTTTGTGTTTGCCTTCTACTTTTTTGGAAACATTGGCATTTATCCAAAATTTTAGCTTACCAAGAGGGCTACTGGCATCTGGGGCAAGAAACACTGAGGAAAATGGCGTCGGCTGATGCCTTTATACCCGAAGACCAGCAGAGATGACGCCGGGTGAAGTGCGACATCAGCGAGCCGGACCCAGACTTTGGAATCCGATCAAGGGCTGCCTGACGACAGGACAACCCATTTGTTATGACTGCAGATGCTATCCTATTCAGACATCTACATTTATGGTAGGTACAAAACTGTACTTTTCCCTCCCTCCACCTCCCTTGTCTCTCTCAACCTCTCTCTCTCCTTACAAGGAATTTTTGGTATTTACTTTCTGCTGGTGGTGTTCTTCCATCATAACCTAGTTCCCTCTTGGGGGCTCCTGACAGGGCAAGAAAACTGATGTAATGGCGTTGTCTGCCGTATTTTATACCACTGACGACCTGACGTCAGTCCTGGAGTGATGGCAACTGAGACAGAAATACTAAGCCTCTGGTATTTGGGCCGGCTGACGGCTATCCTGCAGGGATAACCCAAATGTGATGACTGCAACAGCGAATACACTCGAACATAAGTGTACACAACTGTACTTTTCTGATCCAGATGACTGTCAGAGCCAAAGCATCTTTCTTGGATCCAAGAAGTTAGAGTCGACTCCAAAGGTGTCAGAGCAGTCTCTACCCCTTTGACCTTCAGCATTGGATGACTCGGTTCTGATCTCTGCCTCGAGTAGATTGCCTTCGGGTCAGGGGAAGTGTATGGGTTGGAAGCTTGGCTTCTCGGCTCTGTTGACTTCCTTCTCCCCAGAGAGTTCTGCCTCTGAGGCAGTGGAGAAAGATTTCTCTGCTTCTGCAGGATGGATGGTTCCTCCCTGCTTGGATCTCCCCTCCAATTCCCATACATCTCTCTGCCTTGAGCACCATCATTCCACTCCACAGGGACAGCCAGCCCAAAGTCTCCAGGCTATCCAGCAATGTATTACTATTTCTTCTGGCACTTCTCTGGAACACCCCACCAAAGAAGTCCCTAGGAGGAGGACGTGCAAAAGGAGGCACTTGGTCTCACCTCAGGAGTGCATCGCTGAAGATGCAGATTTTGATGATGGGGAAGGGTCCCCAAGATCTCCACCCAAAATGTCTCATTTGGAGACATCCTAGAAGTCCTTAAGCAGAGGGTGGTTGGTCCATCGATAACCCTTCCAAAGAGGAATCTGTATTCCTGGAGGCCTTTGGGTCTGGCACATCTACCTCCTAGATGACTCTGCCCACTGATGAGCTTATTGATTTGATCTCTAACCATGGAAGGAACCTGACACAACTGAGCCAGTCTCCAAAAGACCAGACTGGATTTTGGTACCACCTGCAGAAAAGGAATTTTGTAGCAAGGGAGTTCCTGTAGAGGCCATGGTCATGGCTGCAGCCACCAAAAAAGAACTTGGATAGCCGAGTTCTTCCGTTCATCTCCCTAAGAAGGAGTCTAGGGTGTTGGACAGATTTGTGAAGCATACGTATGCTTCAGTGACATTTGCACTCAGATTGCTGAATTATTTGACACACCACGAGATTACTGAGGGAGCTGATTAAAGAACTTTCAAACTCCCTCTTGGGGACAAGTACTCCTGAGCTTAGTAATCTTTGGCCTTGCAGTTGGCTGCCCTTCAGTCGATCACTAACTCGCCCTTGAGGCTCATCCCCAGTGTTGCTGAAGGTACCTCAGTGGCGGCGGGTTCAGGCTTTTCTATTAGGAGGCATGCTTGGATGCGCTTATGTGACTTTGCAGAAGATGGAAGGACTCTCTCTGCAGTGTGTGTATGTTTTTTGACTCCCAAAGGACCTTTTCCAGGAATCAACGAGGGGGTTGGAAAATGTGGATGTTCATCGTGTTATACTGCTGCAGTCATCACACTTGGGTTATCCAGCCGTCAGGCGGTCCCGCAGTCGGCCAAATCCCAAAGTCGTCGCTTCTTCCCTGACGTCAGTGCGACAGGGGTATAAAAGAGGCAGCCGACACCATTTTCTTCTGTCTTTCTTGCCGCGCGGTGCCCGAAGCAGAAGCAGTTCACAAGTGCCGGTCGGCCAGCTCCTGAGATTTTTGAATCGAATTTCAGCCTGAAGTCTTCTCTAAAGCTAAGTACCCCGTTGGGGAAACTTTTCTTGCCTCAGACCGATGTCACACAAAGTTAATAATTGCATTTCTTGTGGGAAGCAAATACCTCATAAGGATTTTCATTCTTATTGTATTCCTTGCCTAGGCCCAGACCATGATGTCTCTGGTTGTCGGTTTTGTGCTAGGTTCAACAAACGTACAATCAAGCGTCGGGCAGAATTCGCCCGACATTATTTTGGCAGAAAATTTAACTATAGCATGTTGTCGGAGCAACCGACATCAGCAATGACTAAAAAAATGCAAGGATAAGGACAGGCAACCAAGGCCAAGGCCAGATACCGAAGCCTCTGCAAGGCCTGCCGCCGATTTTCCGGTTTTCAGCGAGGCGCCTATGCAGCCCCTGACTACCGCTGATTTAGAAATTCTGACGGCCTCCCAGACCGAATCAGCTGGGCCTCAGGAGCCTGTTCCATCTCACCCCTCGGACGCCAACCCTGATGGTGATCTGGAGATTTTGGACAAGCCTTCGGTTTCTGAAGGTGTCTTCAACCCGACAGCTATTTCTATTAAGTCTTATGCTAAATCAACAAAACCAGTCCAGACCGTTAGTGAAGACAATAATGTCAGAAAAACTACCGCTTAACATATTCTAATTAATCACATGTTTGATTCAGGAGATCACGTTTCAGGAAATCTTTAAACATGTCATAAAAATGTGTCAGAATCTTGCAAATATGTAAAAATTGTTGAAATGTACACCCATATAAAATATAAAATAAGCCATATTGATGACATAATGAGAAAATGTTCATGGACAATCCAACAGGGGAGGTGTGGTGTGTGTATAAACAAATGGCCTAAAGAGAACTGCATGGAGCGGGTTGCACATTTACAGTCATGACAGAGGGTGTTGCAATATACCTAACATCCCATCAGTTATTTATGAGAAGTATGTTGAATGCAGTGATAACGTGAGTGCATTTTCTCTTTCATGTCGTAAGTATGTTCATACAACCTTTTCCTAAACCTTTTTTAGGAAAAGGTTGTATGAACATACTTACGACATAGAAAAGAAAAAGGAAAGCAACGCATTTTTCAAACATTCACTCATATGCCAAAACTACAAACTGGCTTTCATGATCCTTGAACACGTGAACCCCAGCACTAGAGGTGGTGACTGGGAGTCAACCCTGGAATACAGGGAGCTGATTTGGCAAGCTTAAGCTGGACGCAGGGAGGCCTCCGGGACTGAATGGCACACTCAGCATAGGTTCAGTGCTGAAGCTTAGAAGGGCCAGGCTGTAATATGCCCTGTTACATCACTATTACTTTCTACCCCATTCAACATACTTCTCATAAATAACTGATGGGATGTTATTTAGGTATATTGCAACACCACTCTGTCATGACTGTAAATGTGCAACCCACACATTCCCATTCCATGCAGTTCTCTTTGAATTTAGAACCTATTTGGTTTTTATACACACATGTTTACTCCACACACCTCCCCCCCCCCCCTATTTGGATTATCCATGAACATTTTCTCATTATGTCATCAATATGGCTTATTGGTTTTATATTTTATATGGAGTGTACATTTCAACAATTTTTTATACATATTTGCAAGATTTGCAGACACATATTTTTTATGACATGTTTAAAAGATTTCCTGAAACGTGATCTCGTCTGAATCAAACATGTGATTAATTAGAATATGTATTTAAACGGTAGTTTTTTCTGAATGTAACTGTTTCTGACTTGATAAAGCTTGGAATTATCCAAGCGAAAGCGCTTGTCTGATTTTGCTGTTTTCTATTTGACGAGTTTTGGATTTATTACTTACCTACCGAATAAAGGATTTGCTTTTTATCGAATTATTGTCTTCACTAACGGTCTTGGACTGGTTTTGTTGATTCCGCTTGGTTTGTACTTAAGTCTTATGCTAAACTTAAAGCCCCCTTAAAGGTTAGGAAACCGGGTCCACAGACCCCCCCCCCCCCACAGGCCCCTATGCCTAAAAACAGATGCTCAAGATGGCTGAGGGTTTAATTACCCTTATCAGGGGTTCCCAACCCCCTCCTGACAAAAGGCCTAGACGAGGAAGATTATCCTTCCTCTGACCAAGCATCCATTTCCTCAGCTAACTCTGAGGACCAGGATTATTCCTTCCCTCCTTATGAAGACTCAGATGCTGAAGAGTCCATTCCTCTGTCTCCCCTGAAGACTACTCTTTTGGGGAAACTTTACACACCATGAGGGAACACTTCCACTGGGAAGGCCAAGATTACTCTGACTCTAAGAAAAGACTCCGTGAGTTTCTTCTTCTTCCACAGCATAGACCCCTTGCAATTCCTCCAGTTTTAGACATTTTGGATAATGTCTACACCAAATCTAGTCTAAACCCAGACTCCTTACCTCCTGCACCAGCTAAACCAGACAGATACTACCGAGTTCCTGATTCTCATAAGTTTCTATATAAAAGCCCCGTTGCAGACCCGAAACTATTTCCCAGGGTCCCAAAGGTTAAGGCCTCTACTGCTAAGAATCCACTACCTTCTGAAAGAGATTCCAGAGCATTAGAAAGATGGGGAAGAAAGTGTATCGCCTGCCACTTTGGCCATGAGGGCCTTAAACTGCCAATTCCACATGCTAAAATACCAGCAGTACTTGATTACACAGTTAAAGCAGAAAATGATCCCTCAGACAGATCAACCTGATTTCAAAGAGATGCAGGATTTGCTGCATGCAGCAGAACAGGTGGGGAAGCAATACCTTACAGTGTGGTTTTGATTCATTGGAAGCCTCATGTAGAGCAGCTGTCACAGGATCTGTAATTCGTAGACATGCTTGGCTAAAAGAGCAAGCCGTACCAGAACATGTCAAAGCAAAGTTATTGGATGCTCCATTGCAGAAAGATGTGTTATTTGGTGTCAAAGCAGAGGAAGTCTTAAAGAAAATGGAAGAAAAGGCAAAATCTATGCAGGTAGTCAAAGATTTCTTACAGGTACAACCTCCTCGTTTCAGCAGAAACTGGCCATCAAAAAACTGGTCCTTTCCTGCATCAGACAGACCCCAAAGGGGTAGGTACAGACGCCCAAGGGGCAGAGGCCAGCCACAAGGTTCTTTCAGGCCTAGACAATGGCATACAACAATTCAAAGAGGTGGAGACGAAAGATCTCAACCCTTCAGGAAACAAACACAAACGCAAATTTCAGTTCTCATGGATATGAAAGCAATTCAAAAGGTACCTACAAAGGAGCAAGGTCAAGGTTTTTACTCAAGACTATTTCTAGTACCAAGAAAGGACAAAGCCTGGAGACCCATTTTAGACCTCTCAATTCTAAACACATACCTGGAGGTACCCAAAAGCAAAATGCTCACACTACAGCAGCTTCTTCCCATGCTGGGCAAGGAGTCTTGGCTAGTAACGTTGGACCTCAAAGAGGCATACCTGCATGTCCCTATCAGACAAGATTGCAGAAGATACCTCAGATGTTTGACAGGTACAACGCATTATCAATTCTCTGCATTCCCTTTGGCGTATCTACTGCGCCCAGAGTATTTACGAAATGCCTGGCATCAGTAATTGCATATTGCAGACAACGAGGAATACAAATTTATCCATATCTGGACGACTGCCTGATCCAAGCGGACAGCAAGGACTTTCTATTACAGCATCTGGCATTTGTAACAAAGCTGCTAAGTTGCCTTGGGTACACAGTAAACAAAAATAAGTCAAAGCTAATACCCTCACAAGAGATAATATTCCTGGGTGCCAGCTTAAATACAATGGCCCAGATGGCTTACCTCACGCCAGACAAACAAAAACAACTGACTCAATACTTCAAAAAGATGGCAACTTTTACCCAGCTCACTGCAAGGAAAATCCTGCAGGCACTGGGGTTCATGGCATCCTGCTTTCAACTAGTTCCATATGCAAAGCTGCATATGAGGAAATTACAATGGTACCTGAAAAGTGTATGGGCTCAACACAGGCACAGCCTCGAAACAAGTATACCTCTTATTCCTTGCCTTCAAAAAGAGTTCCTATGGTGGGCTCAAGCATGTCAAATAAACAAGGGTCTTCCTTTTGTCTTACCTCCAGCAAACCAAACTATGACAACAGATTCTTCAGACTACTCCTGGAGAGCACACATGGGAGGACAGTGCATACAGGGCAAATGGTCTACAAAACAAATGCATCTACACGTCAACCAAAAGGAGATGCTAGCTGTGCAAAATGCACTGACAGCCTTCAAGGACCTCTTGCATCCAGGGCAACTACTAATAAGGACAGACAACACCACAGTTATGTGGTACATAAACAAACAGGGAGGAACACACTCCTACCCTTTATGCAGACAGGCAATGACCTTGTGGAATACAGCATTGACTTACCAAGTACAACTGCAAGCACAATTCCTGCCAGGAAAGGAAAACGTATTGGCAGACGAATTAAGCAAAAATATGGCAGATCTGCATGAGTGGAGACTACACCCACAAGTATTTTCAATGATAACTCAAAGGTGGGGACGCCCAGACATAGATCTATTTGCCTCCCCCAACAATTGCCAACTTCAGAAATTTTGCGCAAGGACTTATCATTCCCTAGCCTGGAAAGTGGACGCCCTATCATTCAGTTCAACAGCATTGACAGTCTACGCCTTTCCACCACTACCTCTATTGACCAAGGTATTACTGAAAGTCAGATCAGAGAGACCACAAATGATCCTCATTGCTCCGGACTGGCCACGTCAGCACTGGTACCCATTACTAAGGAACTTGACTCACAGCCCTCCATGGATCTTACCTCACTTCCCACTTCTGTTGACTCAGCAAAACTCTCAGATCCTTCACAGTCAGCTCAGGACTTTAAATTTAGCTGCATGGAGAGTACCTTGAATTATCAATCAACACTTCTCTCAAAGGACGTCCTGAATGTCATTTTGGAGGCCAGGAGGCCCAGCACCAGAAAAACTTAGTCAGACAAATGGAAAAGATTTTATGCATGGCACCAGGCTAAAGGCCAAAATCCTGGGATACCAAACATTCCTCAAATACTGCAATACTTAACTGAGATGCTACACAAAGGCCTTTCTTTCTCATCCATTAAGATCCATGCTTCAGCCATTTCAGCTCAATATAATATGGATCCTCCCATATTCTCACACCCTTTACTAAGGCAGTTTCTCAGAGGGGCTAAGAATATAAGACCCCCCAGAAAACCCCCAATGCCAGCTTGGGACCTCAACTTTGTTTTAGAAAAATTAACACTGCCTCCTTTCGAACCAGCCTTCTCAGCAGAACTACAATACTTGTCATGGAAAACAGCTCTGTTGCTGGCTATCACCTCAGCACGCAGGGTCTCAGAACTACAGGCACTCATGGCAGTGGAACCTTTCATCATTTTCCATCAGGACAGAGTCTCTTTATGAACTAACCCTACCTTTATGCCAAAGGTAGTATCCAGTGTGGCTTTGAATCAGACCATTCATTTACCCACCTTTTATCCAAACCCCAGAATAAAGGAGAAAAACTCCTTCACTCTTTGGACATTCACAGACAGCTACGTTACTATTTGGATAAGACAAAGACCTTCAGAAAAACTGACCAACTCTTTGTATCCTATGCTGCAGGTTCACAAGGAAAGGCTATTTCAAAACAGACCATCTCCAAATGGATAGCACATTATATCCGCTTTTGCTACTTGCACCATGGGAAAGCAGTGCCTGCTAATATTGGGTCCCATTCTACCAGGGCTACAGCAACCTCAGCAGCCTTTCTCAGGGGGGTTCCAACCAAGGACATTCTGGAGGCAGCTACTTGGAGTTCAGTGCACACCTTTACCAAGCACTACCACCTTCCATTACACTCAAAAACCAGAGCTGGTTTTGCCACTGCAGTTCTGCAGGGCATCCTAGCTTCGCCTAACCCAGTTTAGTACCAGCCACCCATCCATAGCTTTGGGATTCAACCCAAGTGTGATGACTGCAGCAGTATAACACGATGAACATAGTACAGTTTTGTACCTACCATAAATGTAGATGTTCGAGTGTATATACTGCTGCAGTCCAGGTTACCCTCCCACCATCCCCTCTACATACCAGGGTGTTACTTATAGCTCCATGTACATCAATCAATTGGATGCATGTCTATATGGTGTATTTGCTAACAGCTAGTACTATTGTTTATCTGCTAAGGTATTTTTGCATAGTTATTTGGATTGCCTTCCTAGTTGGGGGCACCTGGCATCTGGGGCAAGAAAAACTGAAGAAAATGGCGTTGGCTGCCTCTTTTATACCCCTGTCGCACTGACGTCAGGGAAGAAGCGACGACAACCAACGCCAAACCAAGACTTTGGGATTCGGCCGACTGCGGGACCGCCTGACGGCAGGATAACCCAAGTGTGATGACTGCAGCAGTATATACACTCGAACATCTACATTTATGGTAGGTACAAAACTGTACTTTCAGGAAGTCCCAAGGGTCCTTTCCAAGATCCACGTAGAAATAGTTCCCCCAGGGGGAGAAGGGGGAACTCGACTAGAAGATGCCACCCACGCAGCAGAGGAGGACTACAGAACCAAGAGTCCAGAGTTTCCTTCTCCAACAGACCCTGCCAGTGCTCCTAAAAGGAGGCCCAGTTGTCTGCCTCTGGAGGCAATTGGAGGTCATTTATCCCTGCTCCAGAGAGCCTTGCTAAACATTACAAAAGATACTTGGGTGTAGAGGATTATTTACAGAGGTTATATAATTCCCTTTTTCTTACCATCTCCACCTGTATGCAAAATTTCTGATGTTCCACGCAGTCAAAGGAAAGCAGCAGCACTAGAAATACAAAAGCTGCTAGAAAAAAGTCATCCAGGAGGTCTCTCCAGACCAGAGAGAATCCAGAACTTACTCAAGATTCTTTTTAGTGCCAAAGAAAAGAGGGGCCTGGAGACCTGATTTTGGATCTCAGCACTCTGAACAAATCAGTTCAGCACACCGGATTCTTGATGGTCATGGTTCAGCCTATTCTCTGCCCTTTTTGTGCAAGGACGACTGGATGTGCTCAATAGACCTTCAGGATATGTACTATCACCTAAAAGTGAACAGACAGTCCAAAAGGTATTTGTACTTCTGGATGGGAGCCAGTCATTAGCAGTTCAGATCACTGCCCTTTAGCTTCACCACAGCCCCCATGGTGTTCACCAAATGCATGGCAGTAGTAGCAGCTTACTTGAGACTGCAGGGATTCAGAGTATTTCCCTATTTGGATGACTGGCTCATTACTGCCCTGACCAGGCATCTACTGATAACAGCTCGAGACTACGTACTCTAAACTTGCTCCAGGTTAGGGATCACCATAGGTTACAACAAATATCAACTAGAACCGACTCAGACATTGGCGTTCATAGGAGCGATTTTTAACACAATGTCAGTGACAACTTTGCTTCCTTTCTCAAGAGTACAGACTCTGATTCCAGGTCAGAAAGATTATTCACAGTTCCTAAAGCTCAGTCTGATTGATCCTGCAAGCCTTAGGTTCAGTGTCTGTAAGTACAGTTCTGGTTCTCTTGGCAAGATTTCACATGAAAGTTCTTCAGTGGATGTTAGCGACACAATGTTTTTTTTTATCAACACATGTCCGTCTAGATAAGGATTACCCAAGCATGCAAAAGATACCCTTGATGGTAGATTTGATCAAATCAAGTTCTGGAAGGCTTGTCCCTTCATTCTCCCTCAGCCTAAGGCCATAGTGACCACAGACGCTTCCCAGATTGGGTGGGGGACACTTCCTGGTGAAAACGGTCCAAGGTCCCCCAAAGAGGCCAGTACGCATATTAATGTCCTGGAAATGAAAGCGGTGCTATTAGCATTGCAGGCCTTCCAAGACTGTCTCCCTTTCAGGATAATTGCATTTCACACCAACAATATGTCAGTGGTTTGGTACATCAACAAACACGGAGCAAGTAGATCTTAACCCTTGTGTCGAGAAGTGCTAAGAGTGTGGCAATGGGAGATGTTAACCAACTGATTTCTGATAGCAATGCACATTTTGGGGAAGTCCACTGTCATAGCAGTTAAATTGAGCAGGTCCATTCTGCTACCTTACGAGTGGTCTCTCAACATGAAGGTGGCAGAAATGATTTTTTACCAATGGGGCCAGGCTTGCTGCGCCTTCTTTGCATCTCCCCTAAACAATAAGTGCAGCAGCTTTTCTGCCCTAATCCACCCCCCCCCGGGGAAATTCACCGAAAGACACTTAAATACATGATTGACCCCCCCCCTCATTCTCCTGTGTGTGTATCCCCCAACTCCCTTGATCCCCAAATTTCTACAGAAAGCTTTCCGGTTAAAGAGCAAAGTCACCCTCATTGCACCTTACTGGCCTCGACAAATTTGGTTACTCTTTCTTTAGACTCATCTTGTCTACCAATCTTGGATTCTGGATTCGATTCCAAATGACCTGTCTCATCTGATGGACATGATTCACCCAGTTATCTCAAACCTAAATCTGACAGCATGGTTTCTCCACTTCTGTTGATAGCTAGACATCATATGCTCTCTTCTCGGGTCTGTCATATACTTCTGTCTTCTCACATAGCTTCCACCAGAAAACTTTGCAGAAGTAAATGGAAAAGGTCTGTTTTTTGGGCACATCAGAGACTTATTGACCCCTTTTCAGCTCCTGTAGATAGTGTCCTTAAATTTTTGGCAACAATTTTTAATGAAGGAGCTAGCTCCTCAACTGTTAAGAGTTCATCTCGCTGCCATCTCTAAATTTTACGTAGGAATTTTGACCTCCATCCTGGCTTCATCAAAACTTTGTAAGGCCTTCTTAAATGCACCCTTCTTTTGAGACCTCCTTATAAGGATCTAACTCCTCCATGGGACTTGCATTTAGTACTACAAGCCTTAATTCATTCCCAATTTGAATCAGCAGCAAAATGTGATCTGAAGTTTCTGACCTAGAAGACTATATTTTTGGTCGCCATCATCTCTGCTGGGAAGATGTCAGAACTCCAAGCAGTATCTTCTAAGCCTCTCTACTTGATTTTTCATAAGGATAGGGGGAGCATTATGAACCAATCCTTTCCTTCCTAAGGTGCTGGCAGAATCAAACATCAGCCAGTCCATTAATCTGCCAGTTTTCTTTCCAAATTTTACAAATAAAGGTGAATCTATGTTACATTTATTGGATGCTCACAGAAGATTGCATGCTGTTTACATAGAACAAAGGATGTCAGAAAAACAGATTAATTATTTGTTTTCTTTGCAGATTCTAATTTGGGTAAGCCAGTTACAAAAGTAATCTGGCTAGGTTTCTTATCTTTTGTCTACAACAAGCTGGGTCTGTCCTTAGCAAAACCTTTAAGAGCCTTTCAACCAGGTGCATATGTGTGGCAGCAACTTGGGCTAATCCTCATACCTTTATTACTCATTACAAATTGGATCTGGTCTTGAGGGGAATTGCAGGCTTTGGCTGAACTGTGCTCAGGAGTCCAGCCGGGGTTTTAGAAAGCTGGCGACTCTGTCCCAGCTGTTGAGGAATGAATGAAAATTGACAACATCAGGTGAAGTTATGTACTCACCATAATGTTTCATCTGTGTTGTCCATTTTCATTTTTCTTCAACTCCCCTCTCACCAACCCCCTACCTTTTCAACTAATGACTTCTGGAAGAGTGAGAGCTTATAAGAACACCATTGTCCCTTATGTTGAGCTCCAGATATTGGTTTCTTCTGCCAGGATATTAATGGCAATCTTTCTTGGGTTATGCAAACCAGCAAGCAAGATCTGAGGTATGTTCAGGGATAGTGCATTTTGGGTAAGGACGGAGCTCGAGAGTTTGCTAGTGGCCACAAGCTAAAATTAATGGTGAAGTCTGATCCGAATCCAGCTGTTGAGGAAAAATTAAAATGGTCAACACAGATGGAACAGTACAGTGAATCTTCTTTTTAAACAGTTTGATGAATGTGTTTGCAAGGAAACGTGTAACACAGTTAAATTAATTAATTAATTAATTAATTAATCAATCAATCAATCAATCAAGCAAGCAACTAGGTACAATTCCAGGTCCCATGGAGGAAGTATTTCTGGTCTTGGCTAGAATGTTCAGTAACTGATCTTTAGAGATAATTGGGGGATTATTCAATTCAGCCATTTTGGACTTTGAGTAGAAGTCTCAGAGTGTAGTTGGCATTAAATTTACTTGCAAGCATATTGGCAATGTCATTTGGGTTAGAATAGGAGGCCTATGTAGGTTTTTAGTTTCTAACATAGTTAAAGGAGTATTTATTATTATCTTTGTCCTCAAATGCCACCTTAAATTCATGGGCTCCTTTAGTGGACCCGATAGTATTTTTCTGTTTTTTTTTTTTTTTAATACTTTTGATATAATCAATGGGAAGATTGTTTTTTAGATCTATTAAATGATTTAAGGAGTTTCCTATTTTGTAGTATAGTTTGTTTATAGCTATGGACCACCAGGGTGGTTGGTTTTTGGTGAGTCTTGCAAATTATATATATATATATATATATATATATATATATATATATATATATATATATATATATATATATATATATATATATATATATATATATATATATATGGGTCTACCATGTTTGGTCGAAGTATCAACTTCACTTGTACAAACCCACTTGTTCGAAGTACTGAAACTTCGACAACTGACTAACTACAGAGATCACAATACAGCGCGGAATGGGAATATTAACTTTTCCTCGCTGTAGTGCGATCTCTGAGTTGGTATATTTAAGTAGGGGGTGCAGGTGGACTTGCCCCCCTGCAAAAGCATGCTTTTGTTATATATTTTTTTATTTGTGATGCGATCGGGCGCCTAGACTTCAGTGGAAGTGCACTTTTGTTTAAGTGCACTTTCGCTGAAGTGGGGTTCTACTTTTCGTTTTCAGTTAAGTGAAAATTTGTTGTAAAGTAGTAGATCCATATATATATATATATATATATATATATATGTGTGTGTGTGTGTGTGTTTGTTCAGTGAGTTGAGTTTGAGAGTCTCTAAAGATCTGCCTGGAGGCAGTATGTTCGCCGACTTCCACTTGAAAGCATGAACATCACAAAACCCTGGTGTAGAGAGAGTGTTCTCTTTACATCCAATTTCAGTAACAACACAGACATGGATGTTTTCTAAATGCAGGATTGCCTCAAGATCAGGCAGTGTATTGTTTAGAGTTCTGGCATTAAGGAAAGCCACCTCAGTGCAATCCGATTTTGAGACTGATGTCTTACACTGGAATTTCTAGCAACTGGATTCTGTATAAAAAAAGGCACTGGGGCAGCAAAGGCTTTAGCCAGTGTGTGAAAGCCTTGAAACGAGATGTGGGCCATCATTACTGAAACAAGCTGGACTGTCAGGCTTTTCTTTCCATGCTGCACTTACTGGATCCCTTGGGATGACACCAGCTGTTTAACCATTTATTTGTGTCTAGGCATCACTCTAGGCAATGGAAGGAAGGATTCCACTCAGAACTTGTGACATTCTTACATTTGTAACATACCTGGAAAAATTCTGACATGTCTGTCTGTATATCTCTGAGGGTTATATGTCTCAAGTTATTCACTCCCACATGTATCACTACCATATCATAGTCATATTTGTCAAGAGTTATGGTCCTTATAACATCAGAGGTTCAAGCACCTGAAAGTCATTTCACTGTAACCCTCTCTTTGTCCAGCCTTGTGAGTGACAAATCACTGCACCTGACAATAGAGTCACCTATCACTAAAACATATTTTTTTGCTGCTGTGGTTCAAAGTGATAGATTTGTAGTGTTTTTGCTCAGAGTGACTCTTTATGGGAGGCATGTATGAGGTAGATGAATGGTCTGATTTTTGTCCAAACCTAATCTTATTTCTAGGAGGCCGTCGATACCAAGATTTCAGAAGTAACATTTGCAAGATGGCTATCTGACTGTATTGATTTTGTTTATATGAAACACAGCAAATATTTTCCAAGTGATTGTAAAGTGCATTTTACCAGAGCAGCAGCCACCTTTTCTTAAGAGTTTCTTTTTTTTAATGCTTCTTTGACATTGGTGCAGCTGCTACGTGGTGATTGCTGGACACCTTTGCAAAACACTACAAGTTGGATAAAATCTCCTGGTCTCATTTGGATGAATTTTTCTTTCCTGAGACCGCAAAGGGTGGTTTCCTTGAGAGTATGTCCTGACAGTAGAGGTGAGTGAACCAGACTGTGACAGACACAAAGTTTGTGTACTTACCACAGTGATAGGTTTGCATGGAAGTAGTTCACCCTCCTCTACAATACCAACATGTCTTTCCTCATTCTGGCAGAGGGGGATGGGTAAAGAAAGTTTAGCTTTAGTGAATGTGTTTGAGAATGCTGAGTGCTGTGAGGGGAAGCCTTTTCTAACATGGAGAGGAACATGGAAAACATGAGTTATGAGAAAGGCGAGAAGGTGAAGCTAGGAAAGTATGCTGAAGCTGCAGCATTTGCTTACCTGGGTAAAGCACTAATCAACGTGGACCTTCTTCAGACTATGCCCAGGAATACTGTCTGGTTAAGTGACTTGTACAGCATCATACAGTAGTAGGTTAGTAGAGATTGAGAAGATCAAACCCTGGACTACAGGAAGCTGGTGTTAGCCTTAATCCTGTGTGCCAACTACCAGACTAGAGGAGGATGAACCATAACCATGCATATGTTTTGTTACGGTAAGTGCATAATATTAATGTACTTGTAGTACATGTAAGTGCAGTGATTACGCTCCAATGTCCAGAAGACAAATCAGTTAAGCACTTCTATAGCATGAGACCCAGTCTTAACAAATGTTAAGTACCCCATGCTTCACTTGTTAAGACTGGGTATCATTCTAGACAGTTAAATTTACCAATAAACAACAGAGGCAGAATAAAAAACAGATTTGTTTCTACCTGCTGTCTGTGCCAGCAGTATGTCCCTGACTTTCTGTAGTATAAGAGAATATGTTATGCTGTCTTTCTAACAGAGTTCATTAAGTGCTTTATGGCTTTGAAAGTTTGTAAAACACTTGGTGCATTTTTTTTTTCTGTAACTAGTACTAGCTGGAGCAGATAAAGCTCCATGCACTACAAATAATTATTATTTTGTGTTCGTGACATGGATGCCAAGATTCACCTCTTGAGCTTTGCTCTAGAGGTGAATTTCTTGGCATCCATGTCTCAAACCCATAATAAGTAGGTTATGATTGGCAACTCACTCATAATCTTCTATTTTCTATGTATTGTTTTTGCTTCAGGACCCTTGACAGAGCTTAGTTTTGCCTATCATAAATTAATTCTTCACCTCTTTGGCATTACAGAAGAGTTATCAGAACTGTTCTTCTTTATACCTTTGGAGTGGAATGTCGTAATAAAGGTTTCCTTTCTAAGTACAAGCAGCAACAACAGTATAATGGATTGCCAGTCTCACTACTTTGACCAAAATTTCATAAAGACATTTATTTTAATAATGTACCACACACTTGTTTAATTTCGTTGCATGTTTGCTTAATTTTTGTCACATTTTTGTTTTATTTATAATTATAATCTTTACACATTGCAAAATTGAATTTAAACTGTAGAATTTGAAAGTAGGATATTGCACTCAGAAATTTTAGTTAATCCTGCATGTAAATGGTATCTGATGTAGTTTCACTTTGTCTATGTCTCTGATTAGAGGAAGAATTGTATTTGAGTGTTTTTTTCATTCAGTAGCTTTTCTGTAGGTTTTAAAGATTAAATCATGAAAATGCGGTCTCGTTTTCAGACAAGTAAATAGATTTCAAAAGCATTGTCATGAAAAATGTTAGTCTTCATTTGAAAAGGGTTCAGAAAAGATGAAATATATTCTCTAGAAAGTAATAAAAATGATCCAGGGAGCAAAATGAATGTAAAGTTGGTATTATTATGTAGTCTAATCAAGTACTACTGAGAGAAGAGGAAAGGGGGATGGAAAAGAGCTGTAATAGAAATGCTAATCATGTACTTCTAGGCACAGTACCATGGTGGACCCTGAGATTTAAATGAATAAAATGACCTCTCTGGACAGCAAATGGGAGTAGCATAATAACCTGAGTTACACCATGATGGTCTAAATCATTTTAGCAGACAGCATTGTTTTTATACTTAAAAACATAAGTGGTGTTGGAAGGCTCAATATAGCCAAGTACACCTCCAGGTGTTTCTGCATTTAACTCCTACTGTGTCCCCCCCAGGCATCAAATATTGCATGTTCATGTTTGCCTTAATAATTCTTAAACCATGCTACATACAAGGCATCAAAAGATTTCATCTTGAAAGCATGCATGATGGCAAACACAACTGTATTGATATTTGACCTCTGTCTAATGAAGCTAAAGAGATATTGAATATTATTTGTGTACTATTTATTTGTCTTGTAATAAATTTAATATTTCTCTTAATATCTCAACAGTCAGGTAATACAGACAGAACTGCATAGTCTCATATGAAAGCTCACAATTATATGAAGAAAATCCTGCTGGCAGTATGTGTCTTGCTTGAGTGATTACTGAGATAGCATAATCTGTTTATACAACATTACAAAATTAATATTCATTGCTTTTATTTTGGCTTATAAAGTTCAGTTTAAAGCATCAAACTGAATGAATGCCACCAATGTACATATAAATTTATCGTGAATAGTTTGCCATTTACAGTTTTCTTTTAACACTTATGGTTCCAGAGACATATTTGTTTGAACTGTAAGCTGATGACTTCATGTTTTTTAAAGGCTCAAGCTACGCCCACTGGGAGTTAAAGGTTTGTTTGTGTCTTTCGGCTTTTCCCGGTTAGGGGTCGCCACAGCGGAACTCCAGTCCACTAATGATTGGCAGTTGATTTTTACGTACCGGCTTGCCAGGCCTGACACACAACCTTCAACGAAGGTACGCCCATTCACACATGTCTGCACGCAGAAGACGCTCTAGCTGAGAATCGAACCGGACAGCGGCTTACTGTGAGGTGACAACGGTACCGCAGCACCACCACCACCGCGGGTAAAAGGTACACACGTAAAAGAGCTGTACTGCAGGGAATGAGTTAATCAGTAGAAGAGTTTGTGTGCCTGGAAATTTCATAATTACTGTGGAATTCAAGGAAAGGGTAGTGGAGTTATGGTAGAGTTTAGGCCATTTTCAGCTGTTTGCTTGCCTAGGTGACCTGCTTTAACCCAATAATATGAGAAGTGAGTTTTCACAGTTGTCACTCAAACCTTATGTTCAGAGTACATGTCTGTTCAGTTCCCAGGTTACTCCAGTATGTAATTGTGCTTTACATGGTTACCATGAAAAAAAAATCTGTATCTGAATTAAGCAAATGTGCGTATGCCTTATTGGTCTTCACTAAAATTGCCAGCCAGGAGACCTTTGCTTTCTACGGAGCTGTTCATCAATGGATCTACTAAGTTTCCTTCCAGTACTTTTTAAATGACCCCATTTTCCATGTAGTCTTTAGGAAGTTTGTTAATACAGAGTCTGATCCTTTAGACAATATATATTGCTATGTATTATCTTTTAGCAGCTAGCCCTGTTTTTGGCATCAGTGTGCTGGGGAAGGTGCATTTATTAAACTTCAGCTAGGAGATATGATATTTTCATACATGTGTTTAACTTGTCACCTTTTGTTGTTTGCCACATTGATTTATATCTGATACAAGGATAGCGAAGAGTAAAGGCAGTTAAGTAAACCCATGAAAATTATTTTCACCCCAGGGTCACAGTTGCCTGCCATGCCCAAGAGACACAAAATAGGCAGATTGGCAGTGCTCAAAATTGCCTCTAGATTTGTGTCTGTTCTGCTGTGGATTGTTGTCCCTCATTAAGCCTTACATCTGCTGTTTGCCTGGATAGTCTGTGGTTCCCCAGAACTCTGAAATGCAAGAAGAGGGTTGTAAAATCAGTTAATGGATGAAACAGGTACTCAGCAGCAGAAAAAAGCACAGGTCTATGTTTAATTCTGTGAACTGCATAGTGTACAGGTTGAAATAATATTTACTTGTTATTGGTATCTTCTTCTGCACTGGATAAGTAATTTAGAAAATCTTCTGCCTATTTAAGAATGGAATACTGTGCTGCTTCGACAAAATCATATAAGCAGACAGCTGTTCTGGATCACCTGTCCCAAAATGCGCTGCGTTGAATAACAGTTTACAGAGTCACTTTATTCTGTGGCATTTTACATTCAGAAGAAGCCTCCTTCTGCCGTGTCCCCAGAGTTTCACTGCACTCTGTGTTGTCTGTCACTTTCCCACTCAGAATCACAAAGACTGCACAGCATTGCCATCTCTGCATTAACAATGTAACAAAATGTGGAACACTGTGTTAGGGTAAAAATAAAGAGAGCAGTGCTATACTGAAGAAGCAAAAAAAAAAAAAAAGATTACATATGAGAAATTGTCTCTTATTTGTGACTGCAGTTTACTAGAAATGGTAGGGGGCAGTTAAGTACTTAGCAAAGTGAGCTTTCCTGTATGTATTTGTATAAGGGAAAAGTGTTTTGTATAGATGATTATGGCATCATGATGGTGTATGTCAGGTAAGAAGTGATGCTTAAAGAGCATGCTAGGACATTGCTGCCCTGTATCAGCTGAACTTCTCAGAGGTATTAACAGGTTAATTTCTCAATTTTCAGCTAGCACACTGATCCAAGTGAGGAGAATGCCATCAACAAGGCAAAACTTTGGATCATTAAGGACAGATGAGCAGAAAATGCCGAATTTTCAGAGGAGAGGAATACTACTTATTGGTAGATGTTCATCGTGTTACACTGCTGCAGTCATTACACTTGTGTTGGTTCCCCAGTCGGCCTGAGTTCCAAAGTCTTGGTCCGGCGTCGGTTACTGTTGCCTCCTCGCTGATGTCAGTGCGACAGGGGTATATAAGATGCAGCTGATGCCATTTTCTTCAGTCTTTCTTGCCCTGCGGTGCCCGAAGCAGAAGCTGTTCGCAAGTGCCGGTCGGCCGACTCCTGGGATTTTCATTCCGAATCCAGAACCGAAGTCTTCTACAAAGCTAAGTACCCCATTTGGGAAACTTTTTTTGCCTCAGACCGATGTCAGTAAAAGTTAATAACTGTATTTCTTGTGGGAAGCAAATACCTCATAAGGATTTCCACTCCTATTGTATTCCATGCCTAGGCCCAGACCACGACGTCACTGGTTGTCGGTTTTGTGCTAGGTTTAACAAACGCACTATTAAACGTCGGTTTGATTTTGCCCGACATTACTTTGGTAGAAAATTCAATTACACCATGCCGTCGGAACTTCCGACGACCGGATTACACAAAAAGCGCAAAGACAAGGACAGGCATCCGAGGCCCAAAACTGACAACAAGGCCTCTTTTAGTCTGGTCGCTGGTTCTCCGGTTTTCAGAGAGGCGCCTACGCAGCCCCTGACGACCGCATCCACAGAACCACAGACCGCCTCCGACTCCCACGTGGAGCTGGCTGGGCCTTCGGACGCTCTTTGTTTTCAGCCTACTGAAACTAAACCTACTGAGGGAACCGAAGTAGCTGAGCAATCCACAGCTTCAGAGGGTGTCTTCAGACCTACCCAGTTAACCATTAAACCCTCTGCTAAGTCTAAGGCCCCATTAAAAACAAAGAAACAGATACAGCATTCTCCAGGACAGGCTTTCATGCCTAAGAAACAAATGCTCAAAATGGCCGAAGACCTAATCACCCTGATCAGGGGGTCCCATCCCCCTCCTGATAAAAGGCTCAGACAGGATGCAGATTATGAATCTTCCGACCAGGTGTCCATTTCCTCAGATTCATCCTCAGACATAGGATATTCCTTACCCCCTTATGAGGATTCGGATGCTGAGGAATCTATTCCATCAGCCTCTCCACCTGAGGACTACTCCTTTGGAGAGACCTTACATACCATGAGGGAGCATTTCCATTGGGAAGGCCAGGATTACTCAGAATCCAAGAAAAGGCTCCAAGACTGCCTTTTGTTGCCTCAACACAGACCCCTTGCTATTCCACCAGTGTTAGATATTGTGGATGATGTGTACACTGAATCCAGCTTAAACCCTGACTCCTTACCTCCAGCCCCAGTTAAACCTGATAGATATTACAGAGTCCCTGACTCTCACAAATTTATGTATAAAAGCCCTGTTGCTGACCCTGAAACTATTTCTCAGGGACCCAAAGGGATTAAGGCCTCATCAGCAAAAAACCCAGTTCCCTCTGACAGAGATTCCAGAGCATTAGACAGATGGGGAAAGAAAGTATATACGTCTGCAACTTTAGCAATGAGAGCCTTAAATTGCCAGTTTCACATGCTAAAATATCAGCAATTGTTGATGTCTCAGTTGAAACAAAAGATGCTTCCGGATTCAGATCCTCCTAATTTTAAAGAAATGCAGGATTTATTGCATGCAGCTGAGCGAGTGGGAAAACATACTTTGCAATGTGGGTTTGATTCTTTAGAGGCCTCCTGTAGAGCAGCAGTTACAGGCTCTGTCATTAGAAGACATGCTTGGTTAAAGGAACATGCATTACCAGATCATGTTAAGGCAAAATTATTGGACGCACCTTTGCAGCGGGATGTGTTGTTTGGACTTAAGGCAGAGGAGGTATTAAAGAAGATGGAGGATAAGGCAAAATCCATGCAAACGGTGAAGGATTTCTTACAGGTTCAGCCTCCTCGTTTTAGCAGAAATTGGCCAACAAAGAATTGGTCCTTTCCAATCACAGACAGACCTCAAAGAGGCAGATACAGACGCCCAAGAGGTAGAGGTTAAGCACAAGGTCCTTACAGGCCTCGACAATGGAGGCAGGAAGGAAGGGGAAGACAGGCCACAACCTTATAAAAAGCAGCCTCAATGACTTCCCACTACAGCTGCCAAATAGTTCTCTCTTGGCTGCCCCCTTAGGAGGAAAACTGGCACTTTTTTCTTTCACAACTGGCTTTGCATCACCAAAGACAAATGGGTTCTCAACATTGTATCTCAAGGTTATAGGTTCCAATTTCACACCTTGCCAAGGTCAAAAAGAATGCCAAATCTGCCACCAAATCAGTGGGCAGAGGCTCAAAAACAAATTACAGCACTCATGAACATGAGAGCTATTCAAAAGGTACCACCACAGGAGCAAGGACAAGGATTTTATTCAAGACTCTTTCTGGTTCCCAGAAAGGACAAAGCCTGGAGACCCATTCTGGATCTTTCTTCTTTAAACACTTACCTGGATGTTCCGAAATTCAGAATATTGACACTACAGCAGCTTCTTCCCATGCTTGGCAAGAAAGCTTGGCTCGTGACTTTGGACCTCAAGGAGGCATACCTGCATGTCCCTATCAGACAAAACTGCAGAAGATACCTCAGATTTCTAGCTGGTTCAATGCACTATCAATTCTCTGCACTGCCCTTTGGCTTATCTACTGCGCCCAGGGTCTTCACAAAGTGCCTGGCATCAGTAATTGCATTTTGCAGACAAAAAGGAATTCAAATTTATCCATACCTAGACGACTGCCTGATTCAAGCAGAGAGCAAGGACATTCTTCAAAGCATCTGGCGTTCGTAAAAAAGTTATTAAGTTGCCTGGGGTACACAGTAAACGAAATAAAATCAAAACTAGTGCCCTCACAACAGATAATATTCCTGGGTGCCAGCTTGAACACAACGGCCCAGATGGCTTATCTCACGTCAGACAAGCAAGGACAACTGACTCAATACATTCAGTTGATGGCAACATAGACCCAACTCCCTGCAAGAAAAATTCTGCAGGCCTTGGGCTACATGGCATCTTGCATACTACTATTTCCATATGCCAGACTGCATATGAGGAAACTACAATGGTACCTAAAGAATGTATGGTCTCAACACTGTCAGTTTGGAAACAGTTATACCATTAATTCCTTGGCTTTAACAGGAGTTTCGCTGGTGGGCTCAAGCTTGTCACCTCAACAAGGGACAGCCTTTTACTCAACCCACAGGCAGGCAAACATTGACAACAGATGCATCGGATTACGCCTGGGGAGCACACATGGCAGGAAAATGTATTCAGGGCGAGTGGCCCACAGAGCAAAGGCATCTTCACATCAATCAAAAAGAGATGCTAGCTGTACAAAATGCCCTTATAGCTTTCAAGGACCTGCTGCATCCAGGACAACTACTTCTAAAGACAGACAACACCACAGTTATGTGGTACATAAACAAGCAAGGGGGCACGCATTCCTACCCCCTCTGCAGACTAGCCATGACCTTATGGAACACAGCTCTAGACTACCAAGTTCATCTGCAAGCACAATTCCTGCCAGGAAAGAAAAACACACTGGCAGAAGACCTAAGCAGAAACATCATGGATCCCCACGAATGGGAATTAAATCCACAAGTATTCAGAATGATAACACAAAAATGGTGGAGCCCGGACGTAGATCTGTTTGCATCCCCAAACAACTGCCAGCTACAGAAATTCTGCTCAAGGAGTTACCATCCACAAGCATGGAAAGTGGATGCCCTCTCATTCAGCTGGAAAAACCTACAAGTATACGCTTTCCCTCCTTTACCTCTCCTTCCAAAGGTACTCATAAAAGCCAGGCAAGAAGAGCCAAAGATGATCCTGATTGCACCAGACTGGCCACACCAGCACTGGTACCCAATCTTAAAGAACTTAGCACAAGAACCACCCTGGATTTTGCCTCAAATCCCACATTTGCTGACTTAACACAACAAAGAGATACTTCACAGCCAGCTAAAGACCTTAAACCTAGCTGCATGGAAAATACCTTAGTCAAGCAAGCAATGCCTCTCTCCAAAGCGGTTATGGATGTCATTCTGGAGGCCCGAAGGCCTAGCACCAGGACGGCCTACTTGAATAAATGGAAAAGATTCTGTGCCTGGAACCAGGTGGACAGCCTTGACCCTCTTGTCCCAAACATTCCTCAGATACTTCAATATTTAACTGAGATGCTGGACAAGGGCCTCTCCTTCTCATCAGTCAAGATCCACACCTCAGCCATTTCTGCTCATTACAACACGGATCCACCAATTTTTTCTAATCCTCTGCTCAGACAGTACCTCAGAGGGGCTAAAAACATAAGACCGCCCAGTAGAGCACCTACCCCAACTTGGGACCTCAACTTTGTTTTGGAAAAATTAACTTTACCTCCTTTAGAGCAAGCTAACACAGCAGAATTAAAATACATATCTTGGAAAACTGCTCTGCTACTGGCAATAACATCAGCATGAAGAGTTTCAGAATTACAGGCACTAATGGCAGTGGAACCTTTCCTCATTTTCCACCAGGACAGGGTGTCTTTAAGAACTAACCCTACGTTTATGCCAAAGGTGGTATCAAGTGTGGCTCTAAACCAAACTATTCATTTGCCAACTTTCTATCCAAGACCACAGAACAAGGGGGAGAAACGACTACATTCTTTGGACATTCACATGCAGTTGCGCTTCTACTTGGACAAAACCAAAGCTTTCAGAAAATCTGAGCAATTATTGGTAGCATATGCTGTAGGAGCACAGGGCAAAGCCATCCCAAAACAGACCATTTCAAAATGGATAGGCCAGTGCATATGTTTCTGCTATTCTCACCATGGGAAACCTTTACCTAGCAGCATTAGATCTCACTCCACCAGGGCAACAGCCACTTCAACTGCCTACCTCAGAGGAGTACCTACCAAGGATATTTTGGAAGCAGCAGCATGGAGTTCTGTGCATACCTTCACCAGGCATTGCCATTTGCCTTTATACTCCAAATCCAGAGCTGGCTTCGCCACTGCTGTACTGCAGGGCCTTATAGCCACCCCTAATGCCATATAGAACCAGCCTCCCTACCTCAGCTTTGGGATTCCACCCAAGTGTAATGACTGCAGCAGTGTAACACGATGAACATAGTACAGTTTGTACCTACCATAAATGTAGATGTTCGAGTGTAAACACTGCTGCAGTCCAGGTTACCCTCCCTCCTTCCCCTCTTACTTACTGGTATGTACCTATGCCTTCTACTCTTTACTACCTATGGGGAGTATTTGCTGGTAACTGAAAGTTGTTATTTGCTTTTCTTATGTATGTTTTATTAGCAATTTGAATTGCCTACCTATTTGTGGGCACCTGACATCTGGGGCAAGAAAAACTGAAGAAAATGGCGTCGGCTGCATCTTATATACCCCTGTCGCACTGACTTCAGGGAGGAGGCGACAGCAACCGACGCCGGACCAAGACTTTGGAACTCTGGCCAACTGGGGGAACCGCCTGACGGCAGGATAACCCAAATGTAATGACTGCAGCAGTGTTTACACTCGAACATCTACATTTATGGTAGGTACAAAACTGTACTTTATCCTGGAAAACTGAGTGCAGAGGACCACCAAAGTACCTGCACAATCCCAAGTAGGCAGTGCAAGCAAAATTATATACTGCTTTGCTGCAACACAAGAACATAGGATTGTAAAAGCATGAGAAGTATAGTAACAAAGAAAAAAAACAGTTGAGGTATAAAACCTGGCACAAAATTGTATACATGTTTGTGTATGTGTGTGTGTATGTGTGTGTGTATGTGTGTGTGTGTGTGTGTGTGTGTGTGTGTGTGTGTGTGTGTGTGTATATATATATATATATATATATATATATATATATACATATAAAATAAATAATATGTCTTTCCACTTTTTTAATTTCTCCAAGTTTTTTAGGTTTCTCATACCATCATGGGAATGGACCCCATTCCTAAGTCAAAGTATGATTAAAGTTCATGAAATTAGTATTATTTCAGTGTTTGATGTTAGCCAGAAGTGCTCTTCGCAGCACCCACAATGTGCCCAACAGTGACGACTTCTGCAATGCATACAGAGTTAGATGTTTCGGTAACATTTCTAAATACTATTGTAAATTCTTTTTTTATAAGATCCATTGCTCTTACTACTACTGGAACTGTCTGGGTATCTTTCTTCCACATTGCTCTTGTTTCTGCCTGCAAATCCTGGTATTTTATAACCTTGTGTCTCTCTCTACGCAAGACACTGTAGTTACTGGTTGTAGCAATTTCAGTGATCGATGCTACTTTTGTCTTTTCGTGTACCACTATAACTGGTTTTCTCGCATTTGTCTTTTGAACTGTTGGTAATGGGTGATCCCATGTGATGTAGACGTCATCATTTTCTAAGATGCTTTGTGGCTAATGTTTCCACTGTTTTTTCAGCTACTTCAGTATTATGTTTGCACAATCCCCAGTCCAACAGTCTTTCCACATTATTATGCCTTTCAGTGTAGTCTTTGTGCCAATAGTATGTCACAACCAGCAACAAGGTGTGCAACTGTTTCCAGTTCTGTTTTACAAAACATGTTTCTCCATGTTCAGTGGACTTTGTAAACCAATGTGTATGTAGTCCACTGTCTTGAACCATCAATATTAACCTTTCATCTTTTGGTTTGAATTAATCTCTCAACCATTCCTGTGTTCGATCCTGATCAACATGAGGTTGTTCCAGTAGTTTTCTATACTTGCAACTATATTTATGCATTTTCCATATTTCTTGCCTTCTCATCTTATCCTTCGCCTTATATATTCTTTCTTTTCTTTGTGTGTTTACTGATTAACCTTAAAACACCCAGATGTTGACCACAAAATATCAACCACGTGAATGTCAATATGCTGTTGCGCATACGCCAAGCAGTAACCTCGGCAGATGCAACATTTTCAACTAAAAAAAAAAAAAAACATATTTTGCAAGGAGGCAAGACTCCTTGTACCCCCATGAGGGTCGCTGTACCTCCCACACCCCCTGCTAAATATATATGCTAACTCTGAGATCAAAGGGCACATTTCCCATTCCTGAGAATTGTGCACTCTCACACCTGTCGACCATCTGTGTAGCTGACCAAATTTTGTTGACTAAACAGATGCCAACCAAACACGGATTCAACATTATTCATCTTCTCCATGAATATATATAAATATATATAATGTGTGTGTGTGTTTGTGTACACATGCGTGTTTCTGTCTGTGTCTTTATGTAGTACCCAGTCACACAGTTATGTGCCTCCTTCTCAGTAGTGTAAGGCCCAGTCTTGTGAGTCACAGCACTCATAAAAATAAACTGTAATTAAAACACAAACTACTGAATTCTAAAACTTGCTGTTACATCTTGAAGGGTCTTTCCCCCTTCCCCTGTAGTGCTGTGTTGTGCACCCCCCACCCCACATCCATGCTGCTTGTATTTATTAATTTTGAGATCATTTTTACTTCAGGCAGTTTGAGAATAGTGCAAAGTGTTGCTGCAGTGTATGAGTTTGCATGTATCCCCCATCATTCATATTTAGTTTAGACACACACTGTATAGCTATATATAATGTGTGTGTTTGTGTGTCTGTCTCTCTCCCTAGGTATGTGCGTGTGTGTACAGTTGCAGTCTGTAAGCGTGAATGAATGCTCTTGCAAGCTTGTTTTTTTCTGGCTTTCAGCTGCTTTGCGTGCAAGTTCACTGTGCAGCTGCATCTGGGAATTTGCCCCTAACACCACTGTTTTGTGATTTTGGGAGTTGGTATATATAATGTGCTGGGGGTGCAGGGGTGCCAGGGTTTTTCCTTTTTTTTTTTTTTAAATCTTTTTGCATCCAATCTAAAAAGATCACTGATTAATATTCACTCATTTGACAGTTCACTCAATCAGACAATGATGGATGTGTGTGTGTGTGTGTGTACTATATATATATATATATATATATATATATATATATATATATATAGGTCTACTTCTGTTCTTTGAAAACACACTTTACTGAAGAACAGAAAGCCGTACCCACTTTAGCAAAAGTGGACTTAAACGAAAATGCACTTTCGTGAATAAAAGTTTTCTGAACCACAGAAACAAAACAAAAAAATAGTAGAAACACATTTTTGCAGAGGGGAAAGCCCCTCTGCACCCCACACCCCTGCTACTTATATATACTAACTCTGAGATCACATTACAGTGGGGAAAAGGGTATATTTCCTTATCCCCACTGTACCACAATCTATAACAACACATTCTCTCAACATTATAGGTTCTCCTCCTGTAAAATGCTCAACAGCAAATACAGATGAACATACCTGTACTACCACAGGATCCTGGAACCATTAACCGTGCTTCAGTAAACTGCTATTCGCGAAAGTGCATTTTCGTTTAAATGCATTTTTGCTAAAGTTGGTTCAGCTTTCTGTTCTTCTGTAAAGCGTGTTTTCGAAGAACAGAAGCAGTCCCATATACATTATATATATATATATATATATATATATATATATATATATATATATATATATATATATATATATATATATATACACACACACACACTCATATACGTACATACACAAACACATGTATGTATAAAATGTGGGCTGCTTTTATACTGTTGCATATTTAGTTGAACATCTAAAGGATCTGTTCAAATGTTCTGTGTATCCAACGTTCATTTTGTTGGATGTTTGTAGGTACTTTTTTTGTTGTTGTAGTTGTTTTGTGTCCATGGGTTATAATTAGATTAAGGGTTAGAGAAGGGGAGGAAGAGAGAGATTTAATGATGTATGTATGTATTTATTGATATGTGTGTCTGGGCCTGTCTTGTTTGGTAGTAGTATTACAGAAAGAATTTTTTAAGGTAAGATGTAGGGTTAGGAGCAAAAGCAGGTTTAGGGTTAGCTCTTATTACTAAGGTGGAAGCCCCCCTGCCCATTTGGCATAGAGAAAGCCCTCACTACATGGAAAAAAGCATCCCCTGCCAATTTTATTCTGTTAAAGATGCTCATATTAATTGAGGAAGTACTAATATAGCTATTAAGACAACTGATGCTGCATTTTTTTTGTAACAGCACTTTGAACTGTCTCATCTCCAAGTTCCTAGAAACAGTTATGTGGTCCTTTCTCATTTTCATAGGTTCATAGGTAGGTACTAGGCTATCGGCCCAAGGGCCTACGTAAGCCTAGCCAGCAAGGTTCCATAGCTTACGCCACCCAAGAAATTTATTTTCCTGTGCCACTGTCCAGCAGAGACACAGAAGTGATCCCCGGGGTGTATTTCCTATTTCCCATCCACTCATCAAGATTTTTCTTGAAGAGTGCTAATGAAGAACTTTGCTTGACATAGATGAGTAACTTGTTCCAGAGTATAGGAAGTCTCTGGGACAGGAATCTATCCCTCCAGCGTGTCCAGTTTATTGTGGTGACAAGGTTTAGGTCCCTAGAGCGTGTAGCTCGGAGGAATTGGGATTTCTTTAGGTGTAGCATGTCCAACAGCTCTGGGTTTGACATAGCTTTATATGTTAGGCAGAGATCACCTCAGAGTAGGCGATATGCTATGGAGTAAAGCTGGAGTTTTTTGAGGTGGTCAGTGTAGGGCATTTGTTTGAGGCCAGTAATCCTCTTTGTGAGGTACTTCTGTGGCCTTTCCAGCTGCTGCAGATGTCTTGTGAGGCACTTTCCAAAAGGAGCGTTGTACTCTATAATGGGCCTAATGAGTGACTAGTAGAGGGGAACAATGACCTCTTTTTTTCCTGGATGAGAACCCTTTTATGATGGTGTACCATGTAGAAGGACTTCCTGACTACTGTGGCGATGTGACTATCAAAGGAGAGACTACTGTCCACCTGGGTCCCAAGGTCTCTTATCACGCATTCGGTGTTAAGTCGATTGCTGCCTATGTGGTAGTTCATGGGTATAGAGTTTTTACCAAAGGGGATGACACTGCACTTTTTGGCATTGAGCTTGAGTCCATGGCTCTGACACCAGGCAGTCTCAGTGAGGCCCTTCTATAGGATGTCCACATCATTTGGGGACTTGACTATGGCTCCTAGTTTGCAGTCATCTGCGAACATAGTTAGTCAGAGGCCTTCTGTGTTAGCCTGTACTTCAGAGAAGTAGATACCAAACAGGAGAGGTCCTAGGACGGAACCCTGTCGTACTCCACTTGTTACTGCTTTGAGGTCAGATTCGGAGTCTGCAACTTGTACAGTGTGGTTCTGTCAGTGAGCCAGTTGGCAACTCGTCTTGTGACGTAGAGATTTATACCTAGTTTAGTGAGTTTAGCTATAATTCCAGAATGGGGGATAGTGTCGAAAGCCTTGGCGAGGTCAAGATAGGCTGTGTGAACCACCTTACCCCCATCCACAGCTTTGGTGACTGCCTCAAAGAAGTCAGTCAGGTTCAGGAGGCATGATCTGCCTTTCACAAACCCGAACTGGGTGGGATCCAGAGTTTGGAGGTTACCAATGTCTTTGTTTAGGAGTTCCATAATGATATGTTCCATGGCCTTGCAGACCAGGCTCGTCAGGCAAATAGGTCGATAGTTCATAATCATGAGTTAATGTTCTCAGTACAGCTTCTTCTTGCAGTCATGACATTTTGTGCTCTGTATTAGGCAAGTTTCAGTGTCTGGCCTGACCTCCCACAGTCAGGTCTCTAGGCAGTGCTTTAGGGCCGAGTACATTCAAAGATGTACACATATACTGTCTGTGTATATTTGTAGGATATGTGCATAAGTGTCAACTTCTGGAATGCTTTTTCATGTGCATTGACTCTACTACAATACTGCCATTGTGCAAGTCATGTTTCACCCATACAGGGTGTTTTTCTCTTTCCCCAATGTACCAAGTGGGGAGTTGATAATTTATAGAGGGTATGGGGTGCAAAGTCCCTTATTCTGAGGTGCATTTCCCCTATCAAAAAATAATGGTTTCAGCAGGTGCAGCTTTTGAAGAGTTTGACCTGCTCAGTGTCCTTTCAAGGAGTTTTATTTATTTATTTATTTTTTGCTTTGGCGACTCAAGGTGAATATCTGTAGTATATAAAATTACACAAATAAATATATGTTTTATAAATGTACAGTGGATATAAAAAGTGTGCACACCCCTGTTAAAATACCAGGTTTTTGTGATATCAAAAAATGAGACCGCAATAAATCATTTCAAAACTTTTCCCACCTTTAATGTGACCAAAATCCTGTACAATTCAACTGAAAAGCAAATCTTAGGGTAAAAAATATAAAAAATAAAAAATGTACAATAAGCTGGTTGCATAATTGTGCACCCCTTTAAACTAATTCTTTGTTGATGTTGGTATTCAGAAAACCTTGTACTTAGTCATAAGGTGTAGTTACAGCTAACGAGAAGTACACCGGCCCATTGTTGTTGTTATGTCTTTCGGCTTGTGATTCAATAAAAAAAAAAAAAAACAGAGCTAAGTGCAAGAAGCAGAGCGAGACTGTACAAGCTGTTTTGGAGTAACATTGCAGCTTGCCGTAAGGAGCTTTTCACCAACAGCTATCAGCAGCAGTGCGCTCCAGTTCTGGATCCCCTGCTGTACAGCATTGCATGCCAGGATTTCCAGTGCATTGTTGACTACTTGCGTACCCGCTACAGGGCAGAAACATCAGAAGAGTGTTGCTGAATCTCCTCTCGGCACCTATAGTAATAGGCTGTATGTGCAGTAATTTGTTTTATTCTAAGTAAAAGGTTTTACTCAGCTGTAAGATGAATCCTGCTAGTGGCTTGACGTGGTCCATGAAGCTGATGGGGGCAGTGGCACATTAAGAGAGAGATCATCACTATTCATGAGCAGTCAGTTTGGATACCTTTTTATAAATTTTAATCCATGATTTATCAGTGATCATTGCAGCTCGGACAGCCCTCTTCTTGGTAAAGTGCCAAGTTTCTGAATCCAGTCCCCATTATTTTTCTGGATTTTCACCATCAGGCGCTTCATACATTTTCTCATAGGTACTGCATGTGTTTCCACTTTTCTTCTCTTTTCAAACCATTTTCTTGCTTGCACCATTCTTCTTAGAAATCTCTTATGCTCTCACAATTTGACGCTTTAGCTGAGAATCGAACCGGACAGCGTCTTACTGTGAGGCAACAATGCTACCGCAGCACCACCACCGCGGGTTGCAATTATAAAATGCATAAACTGCTAAAATGTAAAATTATAAAATACTACAAAAAAGACCCGGCCAGGCTGGATGACATTTTATAAAACTTCGATAGATGTATGTTTTGAAGACTTGGTCAAACAAAATATTGTTGTTTATTAGAAAAGCTTTTTTGAGGCTCTTTCAGTCCAAAATTTACAAAGCTGGAAAATTCCAGAGGTTGTTTGGAGCAGTGAAAAAATTGGCAGGAAACATTGGAAGGAGAGCCCTCGGAATCTGTTGCAGTCCCCCTTAAGAAAGGCAAAGCTATTGTGAGGAGACTAGACAGGTGGGGCAGCAAATCTTTCAGTTAAAGAATATCCATTTTGCTTAGGTATTTGAAAGCAGGAGCCCCTGACGTGAATTAGAACTTGATGACCGTATGCAGTACTCTAACTGCCATTAGTCCCAGAGATTAATCAGTGGCATTCGTCTTTCAACAGCAGCCCACAACCACTTCTTCCAACCTCACCAATGTGCTAGGATGGCGTAGGTTGTACTGCGCAGATGTTTGGCCAGTCTAATCTTCTACTCTTAGCTAAGAGGACATAGTTTGTTACCTCAACAACAACAACCTCAGTACTATCCCTTTTCATAAAAGTTCAATGTAAGCCGTCATTGAGCTTATTTGTCACCAAGAACAAATTCAGCTGCATCACTTCTGTTTTAATTGGGTTGCATACTCTTCCATTTATCATGTACTTGAAGTAATTATGTTAAAGGATAAAAAGGGTCGTTTACTAAACAGTAGCACTTGTGTTTATCCTTTGTTTCTCACTATACCATGCCTTGTCAATCTTAACTTGAAAGTGCTATGTCAGGCTTCAGTGTTTCTGCTTCTGAGAGAAATATTGTGTGCTGCATTGGAACCTCCTCCTATATACTTATGGTCTGTGAAATTACTTTGTTATTATAGCTATCTGTCCAAGTCAAAATTACCCATGTTTTTCAGCAGTGACTGACCGAACTGACCCAGAAAAAAAAAAATGTTCTGTGTAGAAAAGGTATTTACACAGTGCATGCATTAGTCATTGGGAATCATGGGATTTCATGACAAAAGGTCACGAGACTCCTAAATAATCTCAGCTGATTGTGTGAACTGCTAACTTCTTTTCAGTAGAATATAGAAACCTCAGAGTTTGTTTGTGTGGTGAGGATGCAGAGGATATGTTCTTGGAAGGGAGGTGGGTCAAAGCCCATCATAGAAAAAAAAAGAGTGACTTTGTAGCCAGCACCATGGAGTAGGGGGTAAAACCTTGACTACAACCTAGACAATCAAGGTTCGATAAGCAGCTCGGTCTTCTTAGTACGTGGCAGTGTTGTTTAGGTGTGCCCATCCTTTGAGGAAAGAATGGAGGGTTGCATGCACTGGGCATACAGTTCACTTTGTCTGGTAAAGACTAGGGAAACAATGGCGAAGTGCTGCCTTGTAGGGGTGGGCAGAGTGCCCTGCTAACATCATCCCCTTGTGGAAGTGAGGAGTGATTCACCTCTGAACTAATTGCACACCCTACCCTCATGGCATTACTGGACATGCACAGAGGAGTGGTAATAAAAATATATTCCCATGGCAACAGCATGACTCTGTCCCAGGACATTGCTGTTCCCAACCTTGATTGGAACTAGTCCAGGAGGAATCATTAGGGGAAGGTAGACATGGTGATTGAGGAGAGGCACTTGGGTTAACTGATGGTCAGCTGTGTGGGGAAAAAAGTGGCCCAAATGTGTTTTTGTATATTTGAAGAGTCCTTTTGAGTAGTCAGTCTTCCTTACTGTAATCCTGTTAAAAGTATTTAGAGAAGGTCACGTTATGCAGATGGTGGGTATCCAGATTCAGACACGTGTTTTCAGCTTTGTAACCCATCATCCTTTAATCTGTTTGTCTGTGTTATCTGTCTATTACCATTTGTTAACCAGGTAGATGAGCTGGTCCAAGGACCCTTTTCAGTTATAACTCTGGCCAGATGGCAGTTTACTAACACACAACTGCAAATATTTCAATCAAGCACATATTTTATTAATACATGTTATTTTGTACCTATATATTTTAGAGAGAAATAATTCATGCAAATATCCTTGACTAAAATCAACTACTTCCTGGTGCGTCTGTATTACATAATCGAACTTTTAAAAGTTTGAATGTCATATGGTCGACACCATATGATCGAACTTTTAAAACTTCGAAAATGTAATAAAAAAAAATAAACCAAAGAAAAAACCTATCTGAATGGTTTAAGCTGAGGGGAAAGCCCCCCTGCACCCCCCCACTCTTTAAATATACCAACTCCGAGATCACACTACAGTGCAGAAAAGGGAAATCTTCCCATTCCACACTGTACGGAGATCTCCTTTGAAACGTTCGAACTTTTAAAAGTTCGATCATATGGTGTCGACCATATGACATTTGAACTTTTAAGAGTTCGACAACATGATATAGACCCTTCCTGGTAAGTACTTTAGATGTTATTAGTACCATTTTAGGGGAGAATACACAGTAGGACATTTTTTGCAAGTCATAGGATTTATTTATTTATTTATTTATTTGACATTTGTTTACTGGGATGGTCCGACTGGGTCAGAAAAAAAAACATTTTCAGCAGAGGCCCAGGGAGAAAAGCTCCAGTTACATACAGAGATGTACAAAGTTTATACAGATAACACAAAAATTACATGATTTCCAAGTAAGCAGTTACATTGTTATGAGGCAGATGGCAACTAGTCATTTATATTTCAAAATACACAAGTAAATGATACAGAGTTATAAAGCACAGATGGAGAGAGATTGTCAAGTCTGATCTGGAGAAAAGATTAGCCTGGATCAGAGCAAGGGCGCAGCTATGAGTTGATCATGTGCTGTTTCAGTACAGTGTTAAATGCAAGTAGGTTAGTAGTAGTTCCCAGTAAGTGGAAGAGTTTCATGCTTTTGCAACATAGTGGGAATAGAGGCTTTCTCCTGCTGTGTTAGAGGATTTGGATATGAAGAGAAGCTCTTTATTTGTAGACCTAAGTGTTCTGATTGGGTTATAAGGTTTTATGATGATTAGCTCTTGGCAGGCTAGGGGTTTGTAGACCATGTTGTGGAGTGTTAGCAGTTTGGTATATAGTATGTAATTGGGGAATTCTAGCCAGTTTAGTTTGGGTTCTAGTTTTTGAGTTGGTGGCAAACTTGGCCACTTTATTATACCACTGTTCCATTTTAGATCTAGAGGAGCTCTGTAAATTCATAAGTATTTGTGCGCCATAAAGCAGGGAGGGTAGAAGGAAAGTTTTGACGAGGGTGGGTTTGGAAGAAGAGGTTAGGGTGTGTTTGTTTCTGTATAGTGTGCCAAGTTTCTGGTGGGTTTTCTTTTTCTTGAATGTGGAGATCAAACTGTAGGTGATTGTCTGTGATGACACCTAGTAGCTTGGTGTGGTGGACAATTTCAGTGGTGGTGTTATCAGCAGAGATAATTTTGAAGTAGTTTAGATTAGTAGTACAGTTCTTTGTCTGAAAAACAAGTAGATTACTTTTTTGGGTTGAGAAAAAGCTGGCAGTTAGTAAGCCAGGATTCAACAGCAGAAAAAGTTTGAGCATCAGAGAGAAGCTGGGGTAGTGTGTGAGGGGTACTGATTATTGTGGAATCATCAGTATATTGTATGAGTGTTCCACTAGTCGATCCAGTATGTAGGTCATTAGTAAAAATATTAAAATGTAGGGGGTCCTAGGATGGATCCCTGAGGGACTCTGGTCGAATTTGCTAGAAAGGGGAGATAACAATTGACCATTTTACAGCTTTTTGATTATGTAAGTAACTGTGGGACCAATTTACTGTGGGTGGGTTAACTCCTAGGTTAGAGAACTTGTTCAAGAGTAAAGACTGTGACACAGTTTTGTATGCCTTTGAGACATCAAGAAATAAAGCAAATACATAGCAACCTGTGTCTCTAGCTCTGTTTACATAATCGGTGAAGGCTAGGACGGCGGTAGTTGTACTGTGGTAGGGACGAAAGTCATATTGTGTGTTTGTAAGGAGGTTGTTGTGCTGTAAGTATTTCATGAGTTGAAGATTAATACATTTTTCCAGTATTTTAGAGATGGGAGAAAGTATGGCTATGGGTTGAAAGTTTGTAAGTTCAGTGGAGTTGCCTCCTTTGTGAATGGGGATGATATGGGACTTTTTCCAGATGTTCGGTATTTTGGATTCAGATATGGATCAATTGATAAGGATGCTGACTGGGTATACTATGTGGTCAGCTGCTAATTATAGGTATGTAGGAGGGAGGTTGTCAGTGGAGGTAGAGCAAGATTTGAGTTTGTGCAGTAATCTATTTATGAGGCTTATTGAGGCTTATAGGTATTTGCTGAAGAGAGAAAGTGGGTTGGTTCTTAGAAAGGGATTCTGTGTATTGGGCATAAGGAGGGTGTGGGCGCAGTGAATGGGGAGTATTAGGGGTAGGTAAACAGAAGAAGAGGCAGGTATTGGTGGTTTTAGTGATAAGATCAGTTATAGATTTTATGATGTGGATATTAAAATCTTCAGCAATTTGAGAGGGAGAGGCACTGAGTGAAATCTTGGATTCCTTTTTAATTCCAAGGAGGAGTAGAATTGTGAGAGTGGACCAGAATTTTTTTGGATTGGTTTTATGTTTATGCTGTAGGTGACTATGGTATCGCTGTTTATCTTTGGTAACTTGTTTTTTTGCCTGGTTACATAGCTGCTTCAAAGTAATTAGATCTTGTTCTTTATTGCTTTGTTTCCATAGATCCCAGGCTGTATCCCTTTTTTTCCATTAGGTTTTTACATTCCTTAGTTAGCTAGGGCATGGGATTGCTTTTGATTCTTTTTTAGCGAACTGGAGCTAGGGTGTCTAGTAGATGTTCATCGTGTTTCACTGTTGCAGTCATTACTCTTGGGTTATCCTGCTGGCAGGCTACCCGCAGTCGGCCTGAATTCCAAAGTCCTGGTCCAGCGTCTGTTGCTGTCGCCTCTTCCCTGACATCAGTGCGCCAGGGGTATAAAAGATGCAGCTGACGCCATTTTCTTCAGTCTTTCTTGCCGCATGGTGCCCGAAGCAAAATCAGTTCGCAAGTGCCGGTCGGCTGACTCCTGAGATTTTCAAATCTGAATTTCAGAACCGAAGTCTTCATTAAAGCCAAGTACCCCATTGGGGAAACTTTTTTCTTGCTCCAGACCGATGTCAGAAAAAGTTAACAATTGTATTTCTTGTGGGAAGCAAATACCTCATAAGGAATTTCACTCTTACTATATTCCTTGCCTAGGCCCTGACCATGACGTTGCTAGCTGTCGGTTTTATGCTAGATTTAACCAACGCACTATTAAGCGTCTGTTCGATTTTGCATTTCATTACTTTGGCCGAAGGTTTAATTATATAATGCCGTCGGAACAGCCGACGACCGGAGTTTACAAAAAACGCAAGGACAAGGAAAAGGATAGGCATCCGAGGTCCAAAACCGACGATGAGGCCTCTGTTAGGCCAGTCGCCGGTTCTCAGTGAGGTGCTTTCGCAGCCCCTGGTGCCCACTACCTCAGAGCCACAGGCCGCTTTCGACTCCCACGTGGAGCCGACTGGGCCTCTGGATACTCAAGGTATTAGACACTCGGAAATCATTCCCTCAGATGGGTCCGGAGCCGCTGAGCAGGCATCGGCTTCTGAGGGTGTCTTCAGAACTACCAATTCTCTGCACTGCCCTTTGGCTTATCTACTGCGCCCAGGGTCTTCAGAAAATACCTGGCACCAGTAATTGCATTTTGCAGACAAAGAAGAATTCAAATGTATCCCTACTTGGACGACTGCCTTATTCAAGCAGAGAACAAAGACATTCTTCTAAAGCATCTGGCGTTTGTAAAAAGATTACTAATTGGCTAGGGTACACAGTAAACAAAAAGAAATCAAAACTAGTACCCTCTCAAGAGATAATATTCCTGGGTGCAAGCTTAAATACAACTGCCCAGATGGCTTATCTCACGCCAGACAAACAAAAGCAACTGACTTCTTACTTCAAAAAGTTGGCAACAAAGACCCAGTTATCTGCAAGGAAAATCCTGCAGGCCTTGGGCTTCATGGCATCCTGCATTCTACTAATTCCATATGCCAGACTGCATATGAGGAAACTACAATGGTATCTAAAAAGTGTTTGGACTCAGCATTGCCACAGCCTGGAGACAGTAATTACCCTCATTCCCTGCCTGCAACAGGAGTTTCGATGGTAGGCACAGGCCTGTCACCACAACAAGGGTCTGCCATTCACTTTACCCACAGCCAAACAGACACTGACAACGGATGCATCAGCTTATGCCTGGGGGGCCCATATGGCAGGAAAATGTATTCAGGGCACATGGCCTGCAAGCCAGATGCATCTTCACATCAATCAAAAAGAGATGCTAACTGTTCAGAATGCCCTGACAGCTTTCAAGTATCTACGTCATCCAGGACAGCTACTGATATTACAGTCATGTGGTACATAAACAAGCAGGGAGGCACACATTCCTACCCCCCTCTGCAGACAAGCAATGACCTTATGGGACACAGCACTGACTTATCAAGTTCACCTGCAAGCACAATTCCTGCCAGGAAAAACAAATACTCTGGCAGACATACTAAGCAGAAACCTCATGGATCCCCACAAGTGGAAACTGGATCCACAAGTCTTCAGCATGATAACAAGGAAATGGGGATGCCCAGACATAGATCTATTTGCTTCCCCTCACAACTGCCAAGTACAGAGATTTTGCACAAGGATTTATCACAAACAAGCATGGAGAGTGGACGCCCTATCCTTCAGCTGGAAAAATCTAACAGTATATGCCTTTCCTCAACTGCCTCTCCTTCCCAGGGTACTCCTAAAGGTCAGACAAGAGAAGCCAAAAATGATGCTGATTGCACCAGACTGGCCATGCCAGCACTGGTACCCAATCCTAAAGAGCTTGTCTCAAGGTCCAGCATTGAAATTTCCTCAAACGTCTCACTTGCTGACCCAACAAAACAATCAGATCCTGTACAGCCAACTCAGGACCTTAAATCTGGCAGCATGGTGGATAATGTAGCCATTCAGAACACTCCTCTTTCAAAAGCTGTTATGGATGTTACCTTGGATGCCAGGAGGCCCAGTACCAGAAAATCTTATGCAGAAAAATGGAAGAGATTCTGTGCGTGGAACCAGGAACAAGGCATTGACACGTATGTACCCAATATCCCTCAGATTTTACAATACCTAACTGAGATGCTGGACAAAGGCCTTTCCTTTTCATCAATTAAGATTCATGCCTCTGCCATTTCAGCCCATTACAATATGGAACCACCTATCTTTTCTCATCCTTTAATAAGGCAGTACCTCAGAGGGGCCAAAAACATCAGGCCTCCAAGGAGAGCACCAATTCCGGCATGGGACCTCAATTATGTTTTGGAAAAACTGACACTGCCTCCTTTTGAGCCAGCCTCAACAGCTGATATAAAATTTTTATCCTGGAAAACAGCTCTGCTCCTAGCAATAACTTCTGCAAGACGAGTCTTGGGAGTTACAAGCACTCATGGCTGTGGAACCTTTTATCATTTTTCATCCAGACAGGGTTTCTCTGAGGACAAACCCAACATTTATGCCTAAGGTGGTGTCCAGTGTGGCCCTCAACCAAACTATTCACTTGCCTACCTTTTATCCGAACCCACAGAACAAGGGTGAGAAAATTCTGCATTCTTTGGACATACACAGGCAGCTACGCTTCTACTTGGCCAGAACTAAAGCTTTCAGAAAGACTGAGCAACTTTTAGTGTCATATGCTGCAGGATCACAAGGAAAAGCTATCTCAAAACAGACTATTTCTAAATGGATAGTCCATTGCATCCTTTTCTGCTATTCTCGGCATGGAAAATCAGTGCCTAAGGGCATTAGGCCTCATTCTACCAGAGCAGAAGCCACTTCAGCAGCCTTCCTCAGAGGAGTACCAACCAAAGTCATCTTAGAGGCTGCAACTTGGAGTTCAGTGCACACTTTTACAAAGCACTACCACTTACCTCTTTACTCTAAATCCAGAGCAGGCTTTGCCACTGCAGTTCTGCAGGGCCTCATAGCCTCTCCTAATCCTATTTAGCCCAGTCACCCATCCTCATCTTTGGGATTCAACCCAAGAGTAATGACTGCAACAGTGAAACACGATGAACATAGTACAGTTGTGTACCTACCATAAATGTAGATGTTCGAGTGTATTCACTGTTGCAGTCCAGGTTACCCTCCCACCGTCCCCCTTTCTTTTGCTGGGGTTTATCTGTACTTCTCTATTCTATACAACCTATGTGGTGTATTTGCTTGTAGATGAAGGAAATGTTTCTTCACTGCATGTATGTTTATTGGCATAATATATTTAGCCTACCCTTTTGGGGACAACTGACATCTGGGGCAGGAAAAACTGAAGAAAATGGCGTTGGCTGCATCTTTTATACCCCTGGCGCACTGACGTCAGGGAAGAGGCGACAGCAACCGATGCCAGACCAGGACTTTGGAATTCAGGCCGACTGCGGGTAGCCTGCCAGCAGGATAACCCAAAAGTAATGACTGCAACAGTGAATACACTCGAACATCTACATTTATGGTAGGTACCCAACTGTACTTTTTAGAAAGCGGTTATTAAAGTAATGTACTGCTTCATCTAGTGGCAGTACCTTTAGTGGTGAACAGTTTATTTTGTGAAGTAGGTCATTAAATCTGTCTTTAGAAAAAGTAGTGAGATTACAAACTAGTTTGAGTGTGAGTTTTTGGAGTGTGTGTGTTTGAATGACGAAAGCATGTAGGTGGTCACTAAGGGGGTTTGGATATGTACCAGCATTGGTGAAGTTAGAAGGGTATGTTACCAGGATCAAGTCTAAGGTAGGTTATTGAGTGTAGTGTTTGTTGTACCTAGTATGGCAGAAGATTAGTTGAGTGAAACCATATTGGTTAATGCTGTTGGTGGATATTTGGGATGTGATACTTTTCCAGTCTATGTTAATGTCTCCTAAAATGATAGTTTCTTGTTCAAATGTGTGGGTGGTCCAAGATAGTATGGCTTCTAGAATAGGAATGTTATGACTTGGGGGGGATGTAGAGAGCAATTATGCAAATTCTGTTTGTATTATTAAGGTTTAGGAAGAATATCAGCAATTCTGGTGAGGAAAAAGTAGGGGTATCATTTATGTATGGAATGATATTACAGTTGTCAGGGTAGAGTAATGCTATGCCTCCACCTTCCTTATGGGTTCTATCAGACCTGAGTATTCTGTAGTCGGGAGCTAGGAATTCAGAGTTAGGTATGTTAGGCTTTAGCCAGGTTTCAATAAGGGCTAGTATGTCAGGCATATGCTGATCTATCCATGCATGAAGGGGGATATTTTGTTGCCTAGGCTTCTGATGTTGAGGGTCATAAAGTTTAATTTATTATATTGGGACAGGAAATATAGGGTGGAATTTGGAGAGTTAGAGTTATCTAATCATGATATAAGCAGGAGATAAGAGTGATTGTAAGGTATAAGGAGATGGGGGGGGGGCCTTAACTATATGTGAGCCAATAAGTGTGCACGCCACAAATGCAGAAGTTGAAAAAAAAAACTAGCAAAGGCAATGCAGTAGTACAGGGGGTACACATACACTAGCTACTAGCTACTTCTTAATTACTAGACAAGCTTGAGTGACGCTGTTGCTGTACAGAGGACTTTTGATTTTAGAGACAGCTGTTTTCTGCCAAGTGGGGGAAAAAACTCGCGACTGCGATGCTTTTTAGGATAACTATATTAAAAAAAAAATTAAAGAAAAAAAGAGAGAAGAAAACAAATACGATAGTACAGGTAGGGGATACAGGGACTAACTTGTGAATAATGTAAGTTAGGTTGAGAAACAGAGAGTAGAGGAGGGCTGAGGTGAGGAAGGCAGTTATAAATTATGCATAAATAGGATGCGAGTCAAATTCAGTAAACAGTATCAGTTAATAGGATGTGACGCAGATAACTGAACAGTATTCAGCAAGAATAAGGCAATCTCTGACCCTGCTTTATTGGAAATATCTGTAAGTCAAATGGTACACAGGTTACTCGCTCTATTGGCCTTAACCTGGTATATGACATTAATAGAATCTGCTGGAGGGCCATACTTGTCTCCAAAAGGTTACCACACGTTTCGAACAGAGGCAAGCAGAGTACCTCATTGGCCCTTTTCAAACGCAATCTGGACGATTGGATGATTAAACATAAATTCACCCTGGGGGTTCCACCTATGTCCGTCTGGGACAGGGGCAATAGGTGCTGATCGTGGAAATAAGGGTAAAACTTGGGTAGGCTTGTAAGAGCCCTAGGGTCATTAGCCTAGTAACCTCCTTCTTCTTCTTTCGGCTTTGCCCAGTTAGGGGTCGCCACAGCGGAACTCCGGTCCGCTAATGATTGGCAGTAGATTTTTACTGTGCTGAGGTGCCAGCCCGACGCCCAACCTTCAATGAAGGCATGCCCATTCATGCATGTCTTTCGAATGCCACTCTACCATGGGGAGGACATGCAGACTCCACACAGAAGGCGCTCCAGCCGAGAATCAAACGGGAGAACCTCTTGCTGTGAGGTGACAACGCTACCACTGCACCACCGCGGCTTACTTCTCTTTCAATACACTAATATCTTTAATTAAGCACCATATAACCCACAACGATTTAGCAATGTTCCAATACACCACAATATTTTTGCCCACTTAAAGGATGTCATCATCAAAATATTCACTGACTAGTTAAATATAGCATTGTTAGAAATGAAATCTATGATAAAGTGTGTAGTAGCTACATTTCCCATCAAACATGTGAGATACCCCTGCGAGTACAAGTATCCAAGTTCAAACATGCTATTGTTAAGATACAATATAGCAGTTGGTAACCTTACTTTCAAAACAGACAACAGAAACTGTAATGTGAGCAGTTTGTTTAACTTCGTTACAATACAGTATCGGTAGCCTTACTTTGAAACACTAACAACAGCACAGCTTGTTTAACTTTCAGTGAATAACTGTCACTCTAATCATAGTTACAGATGCGCTAGCATACTGCAGTCAAGTGTTCACCGAAAGTAGTACAAGTACAACAGCATAAGTCATTTGCCATAAGCAGATAGAAAAATGAGTTGAATACAGTAGGTGAAAACAGATTAGGGCTGAAAAAAAAATTCAGAGAGACTTACATGGCAAGCACACTGTCTACCGGACGCCTGGGAGCTACAGCTTAATGCTAAGTAGAGGTTTAATAGATGGTGCGCACCACTTCCCAGGTGTTAAATCACCTTGGTGCAAATGCTGAGTGGTGGTGGGGAGGGGTCATAGGAAGATCCAAGAGTAGATGTAAAGTTGTACCTGGTAGTTTCAAAATAATGCAGAGTGCAGTAAAATAAGTAAATACGTGGCCACAAAGCCATATACTAGGAATGTAATATATTAAGACTTGCACTAAACATCAGCCAGCCAGCCATCTACTGTGTATTATGGTGGACAGGAGTACTGTAAGCTGCATATGTGATAAAATAGCAGACAGACAATACAAAAAGGGTCACTTGGTGCATAGGTAGTTGTCAACACCATCACTCCTTTCAGGAGTATAATAGTACAAGCCTGTAGTTTCTTAAACTATACCAAAATAGTATATGGAATCAGATAAAAGTGTTTCAAATTGTAGCATCTGGTGAACACAAAACACTGTCCTGAAAACTGAAAACAGCTAACATAATCCTGTTTCTTAATTGTTTTGAGACCTCACACCTGTGTGTTATTCTTGGGATCCTCAAAACACAGATTATGCAATCACTGTTGGGATACCAGGAGCAAATATTTGCAAGCTTCCAGTTCCTGGCAAGTAGCTGCTCTGTAAAGAGGTTCATCATGAAGCTTTATTGCAGCTGCATCTCGTACAATTAATACATTAACTTTGTAGAAGTGTCACATCATTTTAATTAATGGATGTAGTGATATCTGCAAAGTTCTTGTGTCCATGTCATTATCGACCAGTAAGCATTGTGCACAGTGGAAGTCTTAAAATTTTGGTTGTAAACACAGACTGTAGGCATTCAGATGAAATTTTCTGTCACAAGATTTCTTTAAAATCAGGCTAGCACCAGATGCAGTTCCACCTTGAGGACATACCATTCTGCAGTCTTAGTTTTTCTTCCTTTCTTATTTTCATATCCCATTTCTTTCTGTTACACATCTACCAGTGTAGAAATAAAGCTTAGAGATAAAAGTTAATGGATAACTCATACATTCAGTCTTTCTGTTTATCACATTGTAAAGCTTTCTATTATTTCAAACACTGGTGCAGTGGAGAAGCTCTGGTGTTCAGCTGTGGAAATTATCTCTAAGGCTGCCCAGGCTGTAAGGTAAGCATTGTTTCAAGCAGTCATCTGCTGTCACTGTCTAATGTATTTAAAGTATATATTTAAATAGTGAATTAATGCTGACAGTACTGTTAGTGAAGCACAGAACTGGTCTGCCATGATTCTTTCACACCCTAACCCTTCTGATGTCATTAACTTAAATTGGTCATTGTAATGTTTCTCTGTGGCACTGTACTGTATGTGGGGGCAGTTTTTGTTTGATGTGTTAACAAAAACAGCTCTTTATTTTAACACACACTCACACATGTATGCATATATATATATATATATATATATATATATATATATGGGTTCCATTCAGAATTTTGAAGCTCAAAACTTCGAATTTCGTATGATCGAAGATCATATGTTCGAAGTTTCAAAACTTCGAAATCCTGAACAGAGATCGGCATACAGTGCAGACTGGCAGATTTCCCTAGTCCTCGATATAGTGCGATCTCGACGTTGGCATATTTAAGTTGCGGGGTGTGCAGGGGGCACAGCCCCTCTGCATACACATTTTAGTGTGTTGGGTGGTGTTTTAGGGGGGAGGGGTTCACAATTTCGAGATTCCAAGATCTCGAGTTTCTGAACTTGATATTCTTTAACTCGAGATTTTGGGATTTCGAAATTTCGTAGTGAACGTATATATATATATATATATATATATATATATATATCACACATACACACAATTGTCTGGAAGTCCGGCAAGTGGCACAGAGGTTATGGTTGTGAGCTATAGTTCCTGTGGTACAGGGTTTGATATTCCTTGTTTGCTTACTGTGTGACCTTGAACAAGTCACTTAACTAGACATTGCTCCCAGGTTGACCCCAAACAGGACTGTGTGTCCAGTGGACCTTCCTGGTTAACAAACAGCATTATTAATTAAAGGCTAACATAACACTATTAAGAGGGCTGGCATACTTGTACTTTAGTCCTGCATCACTGCAGAGTCCTTTTGTAGTTGTACCAGAGTGAATTTGTTAGCTTTTGCTTAGTTTACAAGCAAAAGATGCATGCTAATTACCTTTATTTTGCAGCTAAGCACTTCCACTCCTCCTGTTTGCCTTAAATGAATAGAGTTAGATAAGGGATAACTTTTATTTCAGAGCTATAGAGAAATGAAAAGAGTATGCTGAGTCCCTAAGATAGCCATAGTGCAATGAAGACATTTTCATTAAAAAATATTGGTTTTAGTGACAGTTAAATGCATCTCTGCAGATACAGATTTTTTTTTAATTTAGTACTAACATATTTTGATCATTAAAGTGCTTTCTCAGTGTAATATGTAGGAGGTATATGCATATATTTATTTTTGAGGTGGGGTTACAATGAACATATCTAGAAAATAACCAGAATCAGGTGAAAAACAGATAACAGAATTACTTTCATTGGAATCAAAAGTCACAGGCACATTTTCACTAAAATCTTCTTTCTCTACTTTTTTCTTTAACATAATCATTGTAAGTATCAGTTTGCATTTTTTTTTATTTATTACAGATCTGCTGATCTCTGACATAGTTTTATTCCTTTCATAATATGTTTCAGTTACATTCAAGTAAAATGTACAGTACAGATTCCTTATATAAATGCTAAACATTAATTACTTTTTATTGTCTTCTGCACCGCCATGATGCTGTTATTAACTTGCATTAGTAAGTGCTTTGAAATTCTGCTTGCATATTGCAGGAGATAATCAGTTGCTGTTTTTGTCATTCTGACTTTTGTTATTATCTATGACTTTTTTGGAAATCATTTAGCACGTGTCTTTCTGTAATGGGCAGTAGTAGCACTTCCCTATCGTAGTTCACTGAAGTGTTAAAACTGCACTAATTTGTGGCTTTTGCTGTTTTCAGGTCACGTACTGTACTTGATTTGTAATGTAGGAGGTGAACTTAGGAGTAGTTTTTACATGTGGTTACCCACATACACGGCAGATTTAAAGAAACAAAGTGTGCTTTGGGAATTTATATATTTCAAAACAGAAAATGAGACATTTAAATTCGTCAGTCTAACCACAGTAGTTAGTAGTATAGGAATGTCTTTTGGCTTTTCCTGGTTAGGGGTCGCCACAGTGCATCATCAGTTTGCAGATTGATTGGCAAGGGAGTTTTTATGGTGTTGAGTTGCCAGCCTGGCGCCCATCCTTCATAGAAGGCAAACATATACACACACACACACACACACACACACACACACACACACACACACATGGACCTACCTGCATGTCTGTAAAACTCAACCGCAGGGAGGACATGCAGACTTTGCACAGAAGGTGCTCCAGCTGAGATTCGAACCAGGAACCACTTGCCGTGAGGCAACAATGCTAACAGCTTCACCACCGTGGCCATGCTTCTTTAACTTGGAGATTTTGATGAAAAATATTGAGAATTTATAAAGAAAAGTATTGTGGACAGTCGAGTATATATTTAGCAGCAGTGACCATTTTGTCAATCTGCAATTAAATTGTCATTTTTTGATGACTTTTTTTCCATTCAGATATTGCTTGACAGATGTTTCCCATGAATTGCATCATCTGTTACATAATATTTTGATAAAGACTCTAAAATAAAAAAAAATCTTCCATGCTGCAAAATGCATGTTCCCCTGCTGTTTGGTGACAGCTGATACCTGTCAAGGTTGTTTTGAATATAATGTACATTTGATAGTTTATTATTTCTAAAAATTATAAGGTGGTTTAATGAATTTAGAATTCCAGATATATGCTTTATGTCTACATCCTGCTGCTGACATACAGAATATTTGTCATATCGAGCAGGGTAGCATGCTGTAGCTTGTTATTGTAATTTAAGTGTTCTGAATAATCATAAACTGCATGTAAAGTATTCATTTAGCAGGCCGACAGTATTTATAATGTAGATTCTGCTTGAGAGATGGTCTTTATTATCCTTCAGGACTCTGGTGTTCTTCACATGCTCTGTTCAACAGACAAAACGTTTCCAGGTAGCTGTTGCACCTGCTGATGCCCATGACACATTGTAATCTCTCCTCCATTATTTCTCTACCTCTATACATGTTTGTTTTGTGTGTTTTGTTTTGTATTTATTTTATTTACATCTTCTTGACAGTGTTAGTACAACTAGTCCAGTGACCTGTTTTAGGGTGAGATCCAAGGTGGTGTTTCATGATGACCAGGGGAACTTTGGTCAGGGCACTGGGGAACTTCCTCTATCCTTTTTTCACTAAGTACCATGGGATCATTTGCATCCACCTGAGCTACTACCAATTCAGACAGATGGGGCTTCAGTTTAACATCTCATCCAAAGGACAGCACACTGAAGAGTTCAGCAGCCCCCTTATACTGCACAGCAGTGTCAGTACTAGAAAATTAATCCAGCTTACCTACCTAGTGTGGTAAGTAAACTCACAGAGCTTCACTGTTGCCGAACAGTACAATTCTCAGAGGCTTTCGAGGATCTACGGTCAGATTATGCTGTCCCATTACTAGGAAGATTAGGTCCCTTTGGAGTAAAAAAAACTTCCATTTAATAATTTTATTTGTTATTGATATTCTCATTTTCAGGAAAGTTATTTTAAAACTTGAGACTTGTGTTTTAATGGACTGTAACAAGACTGTACTCTACTTTTATGTGGGAGTGCTCTTTTTTTCCTGTCAGTTTAAAAGTTGTTTAAAGTAACTGAAAATCATTTTCTGTGGAGAAATTGTATTTATTTTACTTTGTGGGACTGGCAAAATGTTTTAATGTGCTTTTTACAGTGTTTGTGTGAAAACAGTGACTTAAAGACTTTTTGATTTTACAGTAGATTATTTAGTTGTATTCCAGGGGTTTTCCACTCAGACGTCTGTCGCAGCTAGGGAATACCTTAGGATTCTGGGTCTCATAACCTCCATGATTCTTATGACACCCCTTGCAAGACTCCACATGAGAAAGATACAGTGGTGTCTGAGGGCTTTTTGGTCCCAGTGTGAACACCCATAGCCTTTTCAAGTTTCAGTTCTGAGATTTGTGAAAAGGGAAATCACTTGGTTATAGACATCATATTTTTCCTCTCCTGCTCCAGAACAGTAGGTGGTGACAGATGCCTCGGACTTTGCTTGGGGATCAGTATCAAGGGGAGTAAATGTACAAGGTCTCTTGGACATGAAAAGACAGACCAAAACAGACAAACATAAAAGACATACTAACTCTTAGAAAAGCTCTTAACTCTCTGAATTATCTGTGGTCCCCAGGACCTTTAGAAGTAGTTTCAGCCAGTACTAGGTCTTACCGTCCTGTGGACACTAGCCATGTTAGCATGGGATATTGCTTTACAGCACAGTCGCACACTACAGGCATTTTACTTTCCATAAATGCAAAGTTGTGTGGGATACAAGCAGAGCAGGACCAAAGCAGACCTGCATGGATGGAATCTGAATCGGGGGTCTTCCAAGATTTGAGCCAGCTGTGGGGAATTCCTCAGGTAAACTTTTTGCCTCCTCACTAAAGAATCAACTGGCAAAATTCTGTTCCAGGGCTCCATGCAAGACCTAGAAGACATATTCCTTTTATTTTCCTTGAACATAAATATTCATGAATTCTTTTCCACCCTTTCCACTAATATCTAGGGTACTCCTGAAGATTCAGGAGGAGTCCCCAAAGATAATGTTCCTGACTCCCTTCTGGCCCAGACAACAGTATTTCTGCCTTCTTTTGGAATTAGCTATATACCACAAGCTTCTTCATGTACTGGATATACTTACACAAGAACAAGGGTGTTTGATGCATCCTGACCTCAGACAACTACAGTTGACTGCCTGAATGACAAAGTCTTAACGTCTTTTAGGCACTTTATTTCTGAGGACATGCAGCAGGTACTAATGGAGGCAAGAAAGCCTGCTACTAGAAGATCATATATAAGGAAAAGGAATGGGTTTTGCTGCCAACAAAACGACCAGCAGAAATACAGGCCCAGTGTTTCTATGGTTTTACAGTATTTCTGTGCATTACTATCCTATGGCCTGTCTTAACTTCCCTATCAAGGTTCATTTGTCATGCCTACCTGTACATCACCCCCTCTTTTAGTGCATTCTCATGTGAAAATATTTTTGAAAGGAGTGCTACATGAGAAGCCCCAAAGAAAAGTAGTGGTTCCTACTTGAGATTTTTTGTAAAGCAAAGCTAACACTTGCTCCATTCGAACTAGCTCATTTGGCTGCCTTGAGGTTCTTAAGATGGAAAACAGCATTGCTGAATGCTTTGACCAGGTCTTATTCACAGAGATAGGGTTTCTTTGAGAACTAATTCTTCTTTTATGCCTAAAGTGGTATCTGAATTTACTTTAACCCAGACTGTCCATCTCCCTGATGTTCATCGTGTTTCACTGTTGCAGTCATTACAATTGGGTTATTCTGCTGGCAGGCTACCCGCAATCGGCCCGAGTTCCAAAGTCTAGGTCCGGCGTTAGTTGCTGTCGCATCCTCCCTGACATCAGTGCATCAGGGGTATAAAAGATGCAGCCGACGCCATTTTCTTCAGTCTTTCTTGCCATGCGGTGCCCGAAGCAAAAGCAGTTCGTAAGTGCCGGTCGGCCGACTCCTGAGATTTTCAAATTCAAATTTCAGATCCAAAGTCTTCATTAAAGCTAAGTACCCCATTGGGGAAACCTTTTTCTTGCTCCAGGCCAATGTCAGAAAAAGTTAATAATTGTATTTCTTGTGGGAAGCAAATACCTCATAAGGATTTTCATTCTTACTGTATTCCTTGCCTAGACCCTGACCACGACGTTGCTAGTTGTCAGTTTTGTACTAGAGTTAAACAACGCACTATTAAGCGGTGATACAATTTTGCATTTCATTACTTTGGCCGAAGATTCAATTATATAATGCTGTCGGAACAGCCGACTACCGAAGTTTATAAAAACCGCAAGGAAAAAGAAAAGGACAGGCATCCGAGGTCCAAAACCAACGACGAGGCTTCCGCTAGGCCTGTCGCCAGTTCGCCGGTTCTCAGTGAGGCGTTTTCGCAGCCCCTGACGCCCGCTACCTCAGAGCCACAGGCCGCTTCCGACTCCCACATGGAACCAACCAGGCCGCTGGAAACTCAAGGTACTGGACACTCGGAAACTATTCCCTCAGATGGGTCCGGAGCTGCTGAGCAGGCATCGGCTTCTGAGGGTGTTTTCAGGCCTACACAGTTATACGTAAAGCCATCTTCAGCTTCAAAGGCAAAGACTAAAGCAGCTATAAAGACAAAGAAACAAGTACAGCACTCTCCTGGACAGGCTTCCATGCCTAAAAAACAGATGCTTAAAATGGTCGAAGACCTAATTACTTTGATCAGGGGTTCCCATCCCCCTCCTGATAAGAGGCCTAGGCAAGAGATAGAATATGAATCTTCAGATCATGTTTCCATTTCCTCTGATTCCTCTTCTGAACATGAATATTCCCTTCCTCCCTATGAGGATTCTGATGCTGAAGAATCTATCCCTTCAGCCTCTCCTCCTGAGGATTATTCTTTTGGGGAGACCCTGCATACTATGAGGGAGCATTTCCATTGGGAGAGCCAAGATTACTTAGAATCCAAGAAAAGGCTCAGAGACTTCCTTTTATTACCCCAGCACAGGCCCCTTGCAATTCCTCCTGTTTTAGACATTGTAGATGATGTTTTTACAGACTCCGGTCTATCTCCTGACTCTACCAGCAGCTCCTGTTAAGCCTGACAGATACTACAGGGTTCCGGATTCACATAAATTTCTTTACAAAAACCCTGCTGCTGACCCAGAAACTATTTCTCAGGGTCCCAAGGGGGTCAAGGCTTCCACTGCAAAAAACCCTATCCCCTCTGATAGAGATTCTAGGGCCCTGGACAGATGGGGGAAAAAGATTTATACTTCTGCTACCTTGGCTGTAAGAGCTTTAAATTGTCAGTTTCATATGCTTAAATATCAGCAATATCTTATGTCACTGCTTAAACAGAAAATGTGGACAAATTCAGAATGTGCAGAAAACAAAGAAATGCAGGATTTATTGCATGCAGCTGAACAAGTGGGAAAGCATACTTTGCAATGAGGTTTTGATTCTCTAGAGGTCTCCTGCAGGACCGCAGTTACAGGTTCTGTCATTAGGAGGCATGCTTGATTAAAAGAACAGAATCTACCTGATCATGTTAAAGCAAATCTATTAGATGCTCCATTACAACATGATACCTTGTTTGGTGTTAAAGCAGAAGTGTTGAAGAAAATGGAGCTAAATCTATGCAAACAGTGAAGGATTTCTTACAAGTACAGCCTCCCAGATTTAGCAGGAACTGGCCTACGAAGAATTGGTCCTTTCCAGTGTCAGACAGGCCACAGAGAGGCAGATACAGACGCCCCAGAGGCATATCACAGCCCCAAGGCTCATACAGGCCTAAGCAATGGGGTGCTTCTACCTCCAAAAGTGGAGAGGAAAAATCACAGCCATACAGAAAGCAGTCCCAATGACTTACCCCTGCCAGCACCAAGCACTTATCTTCTGGCAGCTCCTTTGTGGGGAAAACTAGCACTTTTTTCACAAAATTGGCACATGATCACCCAGGACAAATGGGTCTTAAATATCGTATCCCAAGGCTACAGGTTCCACTTTCACACCCTGCCAAGGCCAAACGGTATGCCAGACCTGCCACGCAATCAATGGGCAGAGGCACAAAAACAAGTTTCATCCCTCATGGACATGAGAGCCATTCAACAAGTACCACAGCAAGAGCAGGGACTAGGATTTTACTCAAGGCTGTTCTTGGTACCCAAAAAGGACAAAGCCTGGAGACCAATACTGGACCTGTCTATCTTAAACACATTCCTGGATATTCCAAAATTCAAATTGTTAACTCTGCAGCAGCTTCTGCCCATGCTGGGCAAGAAGGCTTGGCGTGTGACTTTAGACCTAAAAGAGGCATACCTGCATGTCCCAATCAGACAGTCATGCAGAAGATACCCCAGATTTATAGCTGGCTCAATGCACTACCAGTTCTCTGCACTGCTCTTTGGCTCATCTACTGCGCCCAGGGTCTTCACAAAATGCCTGGCACCAATGATTGCATTTTGCAGACAAAGAGGAATACAAATATATCCTTACTTGGACGACTGCCTTATTCAAGCAGAGAACAAGGACACTCTACTACAGCATCTGGCATTTGTAAAAAGGTTACTAACATTTCTAGGGTACACTGTAAACGAAAAGAAATCAAAACTCGTACTCTCTCTAGAGGTAATATTCCTGGGTGCAAGCTTAAATACAACTGCCCAGATGGCTTATCTCACGCCAGACAAACTCAGACAACTGACTACTTATTTCAAAATGTTGGCAACAAAGACCCAGTTATCTGCAAGAAAAATTCTGCAGGCTTTGGGCTTCATGGCATCCTGCATTCTACTAATTCCATATGCAAGACTGCATATGAGGAAACTTCAATGGTATCTAAAAAGTGTTTGGACTCAACATTGCAACAGCCTGGAAACAATAATTACCCTCATTCCCTGCCAGCAACTGGAGTGTTGATGGGCAAAAGCCTATCACCTCAACACGGGACAGCCATTCACTATACCCACAGCCAGGCAGACATTGACAACAGATGCATCAGATTATGCCTGGGGGGCCCATATGGCAGGAAGATGTATTCAGGGCACATGGTCCACAAGTCAAATGCATCTACATATCAATCAAAAAGTGATGCTAGCTGTACAGAATGCCCTGACAGCCTTCAAGGATCTACTTCATCCAGGACAACTACTGATAGTCATGTGGTACATAAACAAGCAGTGGGGCACACATTCCTACCCCCTCTGCAGACTAGCCATGAACTTGTGGGACACAGCATTGACTTACCAAGTACATCTGCAAGCACAATTCCTGCCAGGAAGGATAAATACTCTGGCAGACGAACTAAGCAGAAACCTAATGGATCCCCACGAGTGGAAATTGGATCCACAAGTGTCCAGCATGATAACAAAGAACTGGGGATGCCCGGACATAGACCTATTTACCTCTCCTCACAACTGCCAACTACAGAAATTCTGCACAGGGAGTTATCACAAGCAAGCATGGAAAGTGGATGCTCTTTCTTTCAGCTGGAAAAACCTTAACAGTATATGCCTTTCCTCCTCTGCCTCTCCTTCCCAAGGTACTCCTCAAGGTCAGACAAGAGAAGCCAAAGATGATACTGATTGCCCCAGAATGGCCCCGCCAGCACTGGTACCCAATCCTAAAGAGCTTCTCTCAATGCCCAGCTTGGACATTACCTCAAATTCCTCACTTATTGACCCAACAAGACAGTCAGATACTGCACAGCCAACTCAGGACCTTAAACCTGGCAGCATGGCGGATAATGTAGCCATTCAAGACACACCTCTCTCTAAAGCAGTGATGGATGTTATTTTGGAGGCAAGGAGGCCTAGCACCAGAAAATCTTATGCAGAAAAAGGGAAGAGATTCTGAGCTTGGAACCAGGCACAAGGCATTGACACGATTGTTCCAAATATTCCTCAGATTTTGCAATACTTAACTGAGATGCTGGATAAAGGCCTCTCCTTTTCATCAATAAAAATTCATGCATCTGCCATTTCAGCTCATTCCAATACAGAACCACCTATTTTTTCGCATCCATTACTAAGGCAGTACCTCAGAGGGGCCAAAAATATAAGACCTCCAAGGACAGCCCCAGTACCTGCATGGGACCTCAACTATGTCTTGGAAAAACTCACACTGCCTCCGTTTGAGTCAGCCTCTCCAGCTTATATAAAATTCTTATCCTGGAAAACAGCTCTGCTCCTAGCAATAAGCTCCACTAGACGAGTCTCAGAGTTACAGGCACTCATGGCTGTGGAACCTTTTATCATTTTCCATCATGACAGGGTTTCTCTGAGGGCAAACCCTACATTTATGCCTAAGGTAGTGTCCAGTGTGGCCCTTAACCAAACAATTCATTTGCCCACCTTTTACCCAAACCCACAGAATAAGGGTGAGAGACTTCTGCATTCTTTGGACATTCACAGGCAGCTGGGCTTCTACTTGGACAGAACCAAAGCTTTCAGAAAGACTGAACAACTTCTAGTGGCATATGCTGCAGGATCACAAGGAAAGCCTATCTCAAAACAGACTATTTAAAAGTGGATAGGCCACTGCATTCGTTTCTGCTATTCACAGCATGGCAAATCAGTGCCTAAGGATATTAAGCTACATTCAGCCAGAGCAGCAGCCACTTCAGCAGCCTTCCTCAGAGGAGTACCAACCAAAGACATCTTAGAAGCAACTTGGAGTTCAGTGCATACTTTTACAAAGCACTATCACTTACCTCTCTACTCTAAATCCAGGGCAGGCTTTGCCACTGCAGTTCTGCAGGGCCTGATAGCTCTCCTAATCCTATTTAGCACCAGCCTTCCAACCTTAGCTTTGGGATTCAACCCAATTGTAATGACTGCAACAGTGAAACACGAACATAGTACAGTTGTGTACCTACCATAAATGTAGATGTTCGAGTGTATTCACTGTTGCAGTCCAGGTTACCCTCCCACCATCCCCCTTTTCTTTGCTGGTACTTATCTGTACTTCTCTATTCTATACAACCTATGTGGTGTATTTGCTTGTAGATGAAGGAAAAGTTGTTTTTTCTGTATGCATGCTTATTGGCATAATTTAGCCTACCATTTTAGGGGCACCTGACATCTGGGGCAAGAAAAACTGAAGAAAATGGCGTCGGCTGCATCTTTTATACCCCTGGCACACTGACGCCAGGGAGAAGGCGACAGCAACCGATGCCGGACCATGACTTTGGAACTCGGACCGACTGCGGGTAGCCTGCCAACAGGATAACCCAATTGTAATGACTGCAACGGGAATACACTCGAACATCTACATTTATGGTAGGTACACAACTGTACTTTTTCTGTCCAGATCCTTAAAATGAGGGAGAAAGAATATTTCATACTTTGGATGACCACAGACAGCTCTGGTACTGTTTTGACAGAACAAAATCTTTCAGAACTTAAAATCAGTTGTTCAGTGCTTGGGAAGGTAAGAAGGTACAACATGTATCAAATCAGAATATTTCCAAATGAATGTCTAAGGCTTTTACTTTTTTTTTTTTTTTTTATTCCTGCCACAGTAAAACTATATTCCAGGCAGGGCGAGGCCCACTCAACCAGGGCCATGGCTTCATCTCTGTTTTTTTGGAAAGGGTTGTACTCCAGGAGTATTCTAGAAGCAGCTACTTGGTCATCAGTGCTTACTTTTAAAAAGCACTGTAAAGTAAATTCCTTTTCCAGGTTTAGGACCATGCTCCAGTGGCTCCTGGACCCTTCCTCTTCCACCTCCCAGTTATTCTAAGCTGTGGTAATCTACCCATGTAGTTTCGGATTCTGTAGCAGTAATTAGTATGAAGAACATAGTACAGTTATGCAAGTAAGCTTACCGTAATAGTTGATTTTTGAATGATCCCTGCTGCATTAGCCACTCCATCTCTCCACCCCCCCCCCTTGTTTTTTGGTGCATTTTTTTATGCCTGGGTGTGGACATGTTTTCATTTCTTATCAGTATCCTCTCAGGGTTTAGCTTCCCTCTCCCAGTTGACATGAAAGTGCTGAAGGATTGGAACCATTTTTTTATTCAGCTCAGCTCAAGCTAGCTAATGGTTTGGACGTGTGGAAGGTACACTGAAGTTCTGGAAGCTGGACAGCTGTTAAGTCTCTTGCAGAATATGACCCATATAGCTTTGGCTACTACACCAGTAATCATTCGAACATCTATGGCTATGGCAAGTTTACTTGCACAACTGTACTATCACCAGTGATATAAAGGTCAGATTCATAAAAGTCCCTTTCATGGAACCCTGCTATTTAGAAATCCAGTAAAAGCACTTAGGTGCTACCTGTTTCTTCACTTCGCAGAATGGAGGTCCATCATGTGGGATAAGTGGGTGAAGACAGATTTATGCAGAGGTTACTCAATTCCCCTTGTCTGCCCTCCCCAACTGTAGTCTCCCTACCTTCCAGATGTCTCAACATGTCAGAACGTTGTTGTAAGAAGGGAGGCTTTAAGAAGTCCACCCCTCCCCCAAGGAAAATACAGGACCTTAGGCCCATTCTTAGTCTGAACAACCTAATCAGTTAATTTCACAAGAGCCCTTTCTAATTGTCACAATGTAATCCATTCTGCTTTGTCTGCCGGAGAAATAAATTGGATGTGCTCTTTGAAATTCCAGCATGCCTGTGCTGACATCAGAATAGTAAAGATGCCAATAAGATCTCTGTACTTCTGCTTAGAAGCTTGTCATTATCAGTTGTCATCCTTTCTTGATTAGTCTTATTTCTGTCCCAGGGTGTGCACCAGTTACATGGCAATAGTTGCAAAGTATCTCACTCTGCAGGGAGTCTGGGTCTTCCCATACCTGGATATCTGGCTGCTACATCACATTCATTGGATGCAAATCGGACACATTGTATTTCTGAGTGTTTCTTCCACAGGGCAGAATTCAGTCTGACATGAATTGTGGAACTTAAAGCCTTGCTTTTGTACATCCTCCATGTCTTGTGTTCCATAAAGACAGGGCCCATGAGAACAAAGGCAATCTTTATCCCTAAAAGCTGCAACAGAAGCAAATATGAATCAGTTAATCTTCTAGTGTATGCTTGCCAAATTATTCTGACAAGGGCGAATGCCTGTTCACTGTATGGAGGTTTGTAGATGTCTCAGATTTTATGTACAGAGACTAAAAGCAATCAGAAAAGAATCTCTTCTGTTTGTGTCCTAGGCAGCCACAAATATGGGCTCCAAATTATCTAAGTTAGCACTATCAAAATAGCTTAGAGATATAGATCTGTAACTACTGAGCCTAAAGCTCATTCTGTCAGGACCATGGCTGTCTCTCAGGCCTCCTTCAAGAATGCATCCTTGGGTGATATTTATATAATGGCTATGTGGACATTACTGAATACATTTGCAAGATCCTGTCTGGAAGTGATCTCTCTGTCCAGGTCATCCTTTGCCACTTTTATTTGCGGTATTCTTTCATGAGAATCCACCCAAAAAGATAGCTTGGGTCTCAGTCCTACTTGTGATAAAGATGGAACTCTAAACTCAGATATGAAAGTGATGTACTTAATGGAAAAATAGATCTGGATTGTAGGTTCCACAATCATCACCATTCCCATCCCCCTTGCCGTCTTCCAATCTGGAGCTGGTGGCATTTATAAATTAGTAATGTGTTCAGGTTGGTGACTTGCTAGTTGTTTAGTTGTGCTCCCAGCCTTCTCGGATCTTCAGGAACTACAGATTTGGAGATCAGAAGCTCACTGGTTAGGAGAGCCTTTGATAATCTGGGAAAGTTTTCACAGCAGAGGTGCTAAAGTAACTAAAACAGACTACACATGGCAAAATAATATTTAATTTCCACACAAGAAACACTATAAAACATTATTTTAAAAAAATAAAATATTTTTTTTTTTACTTTTTTATAGAGGGGAAACTAAAAGATCCTTTAAGGTGAGACTGCAGGTGCATATTAGAGACATAAAAAAATAAAAACTGTGACAATCCTGTTGCTATACATTTTAATATGGTTCACGAGGAGCTGTTTACATTCTTGAAGGTATGCATTTTGGAACAAATACATGAAAGGGATGTTTTTGCATTAAAAAATAAATTGTTGTTTAAGGAAACCATTTTTATTCTTAAATATGATACACTGACACCTAAGGGCTCGAATAGGGAATGTACTTGTAAAGCCCTTTTGTAATATAATTGTTTTTATTGGATAATTATTTTATTGGCATTAATGAGTTTCTTATTTAAAGGGTTTCTTTTTTGTGTGTATTAACTCCAAGAAGGCTTTTTAGCCAAAGCGCAAGAGTGTCTGTATGTTTTATAGTGTTTCTTGTGTGGAAATTAAATTTTATTATTTTGCCGTGTGTAGTCTGTTTTATCACTGGCAAGGTCGTATTTGAATTTTCATCTGTTTGTGTTTTTTTATGCTAAAGTAACTACCAGTCTTAGTCCTACAGCTGACGACACTGGCATTAGCAGCCCCAGATCTATTGGTGTGGTGAGTCTGTAGCTGTCATTTAAGTAAGTCAGAGTCAGGCAGACCAAGCAGCAGAGCCTGAGTCTGAGACAGCACTGCAGTGTAGTAAGACTAGAATACTCTGCCCTGACATTGTAGAGCTGCCACAGATAAAATATTTATATCAGCAGTTGCAACACATGGGCATGCAACCTCCTGAAGACAAGACAGGCACTTACACGTATCAGATTACAGACATGAACATAGGAAGTCAGGGACTGTACCCAGAGATGTATAGCAGCAGCAGTACATGTCTGTGCATACAGCCAATCTACACAGTAGCAGTACCCCCATACCTGCTACCACAAATCCAGTGTACAGAAACTGCACACTTACAGTACAGGGGAGCCAAGCTAAGAGAGACCTGTTTGGTCATAAGCAGTGGCGTCACCATTTAGAGTAGAAGCCTAATGTAAAGGCTTTTTGTGTATGTGTACTCTAGCTCATTAGTATGTAAGCCACAAAACAAAGCACAAATAAGAAACAAGTATAAATCCACAAACGGATAGACCAAACGAGACACACCAGCGAGCCCCAAAAGTATGTAAGCCATGATGTTGTGTAGTCCAATCTCACCTTCATTTTTACATATGGGTTCGGAGACGATCCTCGGCACTAACTTGGACGATTTACAAGCTCAAAGACTTCTGGTTGGCTCGTGGCTAAGTAGGTATCCTATAGTGCACCAGTACACACCCCCAGATCTCGTTTGCCATGTTGACGAGTTCGGTTGTGCTTCTCTTGGCTCTGGCTAAGTGTTAAAATTCTTCTATTTAAAATTTGTATTACAGTTATTACGGTGTTGTAAGGTGATATTATCTTAGGCAGTAGTGTTGTTTGCCCTTTTCGGTGCATTCTTAGCTTAAACTTGTTGTTAGTTTGATATCCTGTGTGCCAGTTTAGAGTTCTTGTTGGCGATGTTGCTCTTTTCTCCTTATCGGGTAGTTTGTGGCAGTTTTCCACTGATAGTTGACAGGGGCTCCTTGTTATTCTGTTGTTTTTGTAGACCATTATTGGCAGCTTAGATTCCTTAATCTGAGATTGTATTTTTGGCAGGGATTCGCTGGTTATCTGCTAAGGGTTGGAGTTCCTCCCTTAGTACGTTAGTTATTTTCTTCAAATTGTTACCACATAAAGTTATATACAGATGTTCTTCGTCTACCATTGCTGCAGTCCTGACATATGGGTATTCCGCTGTCCACCATCGGCCCGAATACCAAAGGGCTAGAATCTGGCGTCGGTCATGGCGCTCGAGGCTGACATCAGTATGTGCCAGTACAAATGCGCATGACCGACGCCATACCCTCAGTCTTTCTTGCCACGTGGTCCTAAGCAGAAGCAGTGTTTGCAAGTGCCGTTCGGCTTTCTGGAATTGTCGGTTTTCGTGTTTCAGACCGGAGACCAAGCTGGGCTAAGTACCCCGTTGGGGACACTTTTGTCTTTTTCTTGCCTCAGTATTACCGGATGTCAGAAAAAGTTAATAACTGTATTTCTTGTGGGAAACAGATTCCTCATAGGGATTACCATTTACTCTGTATTCCTTGTTTAGGGCCTGAGCACGGCGTTGTTGGGTGTCGCTTTTGTGCTGCCTTTGATGAGCGCACTATTACACGTCGCTTGGACTGTGCTAGGCTAGTGTTTGGTAAACGGTGCAATTATAACATGCCGTCGGATTCTCCGCCCAGTTCGGCTAAAAAACGCAAGGAGTAATCCTTTGCGGTCCAAACAAGATGAGTCCATTGCGGACGCCGGTTCGGTAGAGCCACCGACTACTTCAACGGCTCCTTCTGACAGTTTAGCGGAGTCTCAAGGGGAGCCTTTGCTACTTCAGGAAGTGGCTTCTCCTGTTGTAGGCCAGGCTGCAGGGGCTTCTCATGTGTCGGTGGTTCCCTCCCCTCACAGAGTTTCTAGGCCTCCCCCTTCTCATAGTAAAAGCCTTTCTAAATCTAATTCTGCCCTGCTGGTGTCTGTCCACAGGGTCCAGCTCCTAGAAAGCACATGTTAAAGGTGGCGGAGGATTTGATTACTTTAATTAGGGGTTCTATGCCTCCCCCTGAGAAAAGGCCCAGGGTAGAGCCAGGGATAGAGGGTCTGGTTCAGTCTTCCAATGACCCTGATTCTTCTGTGGAAGAGCTCCAGGATTTCCCTCCCTACTCTGATTCAGAGGCTGAGGATTCTCCTCCCTCTGCGTCCCCTCCTGAAGATTTTTCTTTTTCTGAAACCTTGCATTCCATGAGGGAGCATTTTAAATGGGAAGGCCAGGATTATTCTGATTCTCGTAAAAGGCTTAGAGAATTCTTGTTTTTGCCTCAGCATAGGCCTTTGGCTATTCCCCCTGTATTGGATGTTGTTCAGGATGTATTTTCTGAGGCTTCTCTTAACCCTGACTCTTTGCCTCCTGCCCTGCTAAACCGGATAGATACTGCAGGGTACCGGAAGCTCACTAGTATTTATACAAGAGTCCTAGGGCTGACCCAGACACCATTACTCAAGGCCCCAAGGGTGTCAGGGCTGCTGTGGTTAAGAATCCAGTTCCTTTGGACATGGATGCTAGAGCTCTGGATAGGTGGGGTAAGAAGTTGTATACCTCTTCCACTTTAGCTATGAGTGCTTTACATTGTCAAAATTATTTGCTGGGCCAATTGAAATGTAAAGTTGATGCTTTATCTGAAGGTATTGAATGTAAAGAGCTTCAGGATTTAGTGCATGTTTCAGACCAGGTTGGTAAGCATTCTTTGCAATGTGGTTTTGATGCTTTACAGGCTTCTTCCAGGGTGGCTGCTACTAGTTTAGTTCTTCGCAGGCATGCCTGGTTAAAAGTTCAGACGTTGTCAGAGCATGTTAAGGCTCGGATTATGGCTGCTCCTTTGCAGTCTGATGTTCTTTTGGCCCTCCGGTTGAATCAGTTTTGAAATAATGGAGGAAAAAGCTAAGTCTATGCAGACAGTTAAGGATTGTTTACAGGTTCAGCCCCCTAAGTTCAGTAGGAATTGGCCTACTAAGGGGTGGTCTTTTCCCTCTTCAGATTATCAGTCTAGGGGCAGGTCTAGGCGAGGTAGGGGTAGAGCTTCCTCTCAGGGCCCTGCTACTCCTAGGACTTTGGGTTCTTTTACCCCTTCTGCTGGGGAGGGCAGGGGTCAGTCCTTTCGGAAACAAACTCAATGACCTGCGTCTTCGGCTGCCGGACTCTGCCATGCTGGCAGCTCCTCTAGGAGGAAAACTGGGACTTTTCGCAAAGTATTGGCATTTGGTTACCCAGGACAATGGGTATTGGACATTGTAAATCGAGGCTACAAATTTTATTTCCACACTTTCCCTCCTTTCAAAGGTATGCCAGATGTGCCTCATCAGCAAAGACTGGAAGCACAGGCAAAAATAATTTCTTCTCTGCTTCAGTGGAGGGCAATACAGGAAATACCTTCTGCTGAAAGAGGCACAGGGTTTTATTCCCGTCTTTTCTTAGTGCCAAAGAAAGTAAATACTTGGAGACCAATTCTGGATTTGTCCATTCTAAACACCTTTTTGGAAATTCCAAAGTTCAAGATGTTAACGTTGCAGCAGTTGCTGCCTATGCTGGGCAGGGCTCATTGGATGGTAACTCTGGATCTCACAGAGGCCTATCTTCACATTCCTATCGGGCCCAGTTCCAGGAAGTTCCTGAGATTTCGGAATGGGAATTTGCATTATCAGTTCTCTGCATTGCCCTTTGGCTTGTCTACTGCGCCCAGGGTATTCACAAAAGTCCTGGCTCCAGTAATTGCTTTTTTCAGACTACAAGGAATTCAAATTTATCCTTATCTGGACGACTGTTTGTTTCTGGCTCAAGGCAAGCAAGAACTTCTTCAACATCTTCACTATGTAATGACAGTTTTAAGATGCCTAGGGTATTCTGTGAACGAAATAAAGTCCAGTCTAGTACCCTCACAAGAGATGTGTTTTCTGGGTGTGAGACTGAATACAGCAACCCAGATGGCATTTCTTACCCTGGACAAACAGACATCTTCATCAATACTTCCAACAGCTTTCAGTAATGTCCAGGCTGACTGCAAGGACAGTCCTTCAAGCCTTAGGGTTCATGGCATCTTGTATTCTAGTGCTTCCCAATGCCAAACTGCATATGAGGAAGTTACAATGGTATCTCAAAAGCGTGTGGACTCAACACAGCCACGATTTGGACACTGTCATTCAGATTCTCCCTTGCATACAAAAAGAATTTCTGTGGTGGGCTCAGGAATGTCACCTAAACAAGGGACTCTCTGTGACCCAGCCAGAGGCATGTCAGATATTAACGACAGACGCCTCAGAGTCGGCCTGGGGAGCTCATCTCGAAGGAAAATGGATTCAGGACCTTTGGCCGCCAGAGCTACTTCATTTACATATCAACATGAAAGAGATGCTGGCAGTTCAATTTGCTTTGGAAGCATTCAAGAGCCTACTTCAATCAGGACTGGTGTTGATTCGAACAGACAACACAACAGTCATGTGGTACATCAACAAGCAAGGGGGAACCCATTCTTATCCATTGTGCAGACAAGCAATGCTAGTATGGGAAACTGCTTTAAAACTGCACATCACTCTTCGAGCACAGTTTCTGCCAGGAGCACAAAATTCTTTAGCAGATGTTCTGAGCAGACAGATTGTGGATCCTCACGAATGGAAGTTGGATCATCAGGTGTTTCTGCAGTTGACCATGGCTTGGGGAACTCCAGACATAGATCTGTTTGCTTCTCCTCTGAATTATCAACTGCCAGAGTTTTGCACAAGGCTATTTCATCCGAAAGCCTGGAAAATAGATGCACTATCCTTCAGCTGGAGAAACCTGCACGTGTATGCCTTTCCTCCTTTGCCTCTTCTTCCAAAGGTATTGTTGAAAGTCAGGAGGGAAATGCCTCGCATGATTCTGATAGCACCAGATTGGCCTCGACAACATTGGTACCCTCTCTTAAGGAGTTTAATTCATGGGACACCTTGGCCATTACCACAGATTCCTCACTTATTGACTCAGGTGGACAATCATTTTCTCAATATCAGGGTGCAATCTCTTTACCTGACAGCCTGGAGAATTCAGTTTTGAGGAAGGAAGGCCTGCAGCTTCCACAACAAGTTTTGGATGTTCTTTTGGAAGCCGGGCGTCCTACTACTCGGAAAGTTTATGCTGATAAATGGAAGAGAATTTTTCTTTGGAGTGCAGCTCACGGCTTTGATGTTAAATTGCCTAACTTGAGTTGTATTTTGCAATATTTGACTGTTTTGTTAGACAAGGGATTGTCTTTCTCTTCTGTTAAAGTGCATGCTGCAGCTATTTCTGCTCACTATGAATGTGACCCTCCTTTGTTTTCTCATCCATTGGTTAAACAGTTTCTTAGAGGGGCAAAGAATATAAGACCCGAGAAGAGCTCCCACTCCAGCCTGGGATCTTAATTTTGTTTTGGAGAAGCTGACTCTGCCTCCATTTGCACCTGCAGCTACAGCTGAGTTGAAGTTGTTGTCTTGGAAGACTGCTTTTTTGTTGGCTGTTACTTCTACTCGAAGGGTCTCTGAATTACAGGCCCTCATGGCAGTAGAACCATTTCTGATTTTTCACAAGGACAGAGTTTCCTTACGTACTAATCCTACTTTTTTGCCTAATGTAATTTCAAATGTGGCACTGAACCAATCTATACATTTGCCTGCTTTTTATGCTGACCCCCAAAATAAAGGGGTGAAAGTTTTGCATTCCTTGGATGTGCATAGGCATTTAAGATATTATTTGAGCAGAACCACAGAGTTCAGAAGATCTCAACAGTTGTTTGTTTCTTTTGCTTTGACTTCACAAAGGAAAGCTGTTTCAAAACACACTATCTCCAAGTGGATTGGCCATTGTATTGCTTTTTGTTATTCTCATCATGGGAAAGATGTTCCTGCTGGGATCAGGCCTCACTCTACTAGGGCTACGGCCACCTCTACTGCTTTTTTGAGAGGGGTAGCTGCTAAGGACATTTTGGAGGCAGCTACTTGGAGTTCTGTACATACATATACTAAGCATTATCATTTACCTCTTTATTCTAGGTCTAGGGCTGGGTTTGCCACTGCTATTCTACAGGGCATGTTAGCAGCTCCTAATTCTATTTAATTGGCCATCCTCCCTGTTTTCCGTTGCTCTGGGATTCTACCCATATGTCAGGACTGCAGCAATGGTAGACGAAGAACATAGTACAGTTTTGTACCTACCATAAATGTAGATGTTCGAGGATATCCATTGCTGCAGTCCAAGTTTCCCTCCCTCCTACCCCCTTATTTAGGTTTGGGTTTTGGGTGGTGTTTTTTGCATTCCGACGTCTGAGGCAAGAAAGACTGAGGGTATGACGTCGGTCATGCGCATTTGTACTGGCACATACTGATGTCAGCCTCGAGCGCCATGACCGACGCCAGATTCTAGCCCTTTGGTATTCGGGCCGATGGTGGACAGCGGAATACCCATATGTCAGGACTGCAGCAATGGATATCCTCGAACATCTACATTTATGGTAGGTACAAAACTGTACTTTTTCTGTGTGTGTACGTTTTCTGGTCTGTTTAAATTAGAAGACCCAATTTTCTGTCCCACCAGGCTAGGCCTGTTTAAGTTAGAGGACCTAGTCCTCGTGGTACTTCTTTCTGCATGGCTAGGCCCGTTCTAGTTACAGGACCTAAAAATTGTTACCACACAGAGTTATTTACAGTTTTCTGTGTGTGTGCGTTTCCTGGTCTGTTTAAACTAAAAGACCTAGTTTCTGTTCCACCGGGCTAGGCCCGTTTAAGTTAGAGGACCTAGTCCTCATGGTACTTTCTTCTGTAGGACTAGGCCTGTTTTAGTTAGAGGACCTAGTCCTCATGGTACTTTCTTCTCTAGGACTAGGCCTGTTTTAGTTAGAGGACCTAGTCCTCTTCCCTCATTTTTCTTCTTCCTTTCGCGTGTGCGCGCGTGTGTGTGCATGTGTGTGTGCGTGTGTTTGCGTGTGCGTGTGTGTGTGTGTGTGTGTGTGTGTGTGTGTGTGTGTGTGTGTGTGTGTGTGTGTGTGTGTGTGTGTGTTTGTGTGTGTGAAATGTCTACAGAGAGTGAGGAGCACAAACCTTCGGGTTTTAAGAAGGGCATGAAAGGCTCCCAAAAGATGTCTTTAATGGATGGCCACAGAAGCTGTGTCTACTGTTTAGGGGCCATCCACCTGCAGGAATCATGCTTGTTCTGCCATGCTTTCTCTCCTAGGGTGTTACAGGAGAGAAAGAACAAGCTTATACTCAAAGGTCTACTAAAACCATCTTTTGAGGAAGTTCTATCCAGTTCTTCGGCTTCCTCCAAGTCTGGCAAATCTAAGTCTTCTAAAAGGCCTTCTCTGGCACTGGCTGGTGTCTCGGAGCCGCCTTCTAAACAGTCAAAAATCTGCCTCCTTGACTCCACTGCCTTCAGAGCCAAAGGGGAGCACTATTGTGGTGTCAGAGTCGGTTCCAAGTGTGCTGGAGCTGATCTCGGAACCGATTGAGTCGGCAATTGAATCTGCTTCTCGGAGCCAGTCTGTGGATTCCCTACCGGTTTCCATGTTATTGAAGTCTCCAGTGCCCCCTAGTTCAAGATCCCTTACTGTGTCTTCCAGATCTTCCAGGAGCCTTACGGAAGATGATGTGGAGAGGGTAGTAGTGAGACTCCTGAAGTAGTCTGCCTTACAAAATTATTGTTAGCTCTGACCTAGTCGGCTCCGGAGCCACTCTATCCAGCTTTGCCCTTGTCTGCTATTCTTCCTCCGAGCCATGTTGGCCCTTCAGAGCCAGAGTGCTTTGTGCCACTGGAGGTACTTTTGGTTCCAGCTCCCTTTGTCTCTGCTTTGCAGCCGGGTTCAGCTCCAACACGCTCGGTGCAGTCCATCGTGTCCAGCGGCCGAAGCTCTCCTTGTCTGCACCAACAGGGAAGGTTGGAATCGATGATCTTCGGTTCCAAGCCTTCCTCTCAGTGCACCGGCCAGGGTGAGCTTGGACCCTGCATCTATCTCGGAGCCAACGGCTCTGGCTCCGACATCAGCCTTTGTCTTTTTGGAACGGGGGGGAGGTCTTCAGAGCCGGAGAGGTCATAATTTGATATGATGAGGTGTGTGCTGTTTCATTCTCCAGCCCCTACCAGTGGTACCAGCACTCTTCCCCCTAGGGCAACCACTTCGGTCTCAGCCCCTACTCTGTCCGGAGACAGCAGAGACACTCAGCCTCAGGAGCCGTCGGCTGGTGGCCCCCACTCTTCCGAGGCTTCCCCGGAATGCCCTTTCGAGGAGCCTCCCAGGAAGAGCCTATGTAAGAGGAAGCATGTTGACTCCCAGGATGAGTCCTTGACATTGGACACTGACCTCGAGGAGTCGGAAGGGTCCCCAAGTCGTCTTCTGATGTCTTCTTCAGGGACATCTTGGAGATTCTTAAGCAGAGGTGCGACTGGCCCACTGTCAACCCTTCTGATGAGGAGTTGGTGTACCTGAAGGCTTTTGGGTCTCAAACTTCTGCCTCTTGGGTGTCTCCACCTTTTCATGAACTGATGGATCTAGTTAGTCGAAAGGTGTGGGATACTCCTGATGCCGTGGAGCTAGTTCCCAGGAGACACAATAAATTTCTGTCTGCCCCTCCTGGTATGGAGTTTTTGTCTAAGGGCATTCCCATAGATGCCATGGTGGTGGCTGCAGTGGCCACAAAGAAGGAGCTGGCAGAGACTTTTTCCAATGTTCATCCGCCAAATAAGGATTCTCGACAGATGGACAGATTTGGGAAGCGTATCTTTAGTTCAGCGGCATTTACCCTTCGATCGTTGAGCTATCTCACTCACTTCACGAGATTACAGAGGGATCTCCTCAAGGAGTTAGGAGATTATACAAGGTGCATTTACTGAGGGGAGTCCCTTTGGTTAAGGCGTTTGCCTTACAATCACAAAGTGCAGGGTTTGAGTCTCTCAAGGGATAATTGGCTAGGCTTAAAATGGCTCGCAAAGGCAGTTAGCTTAGTACTAATCTATGAACCTCTATAAGATCTCTGCTCAGTTGTCCACCTTAAATTCTATAGTTAACTCCTCCATGCGGCTTATCTCCTATGTGGCTGATGGAGCGAGTAGAGCAGCGGGTTCAGGAGTTTCCCTGAGGTGTCACTCCTGGATGCGCTTGTGTAATTGTGTAGAACCGTTCAAGTCTACTTTCACCAATGCCCCATATGATGGTTCCTCATTGTTTGGTTCCAAGGTGAAGGACACACTCACTCAGTGTGAGCAAGAAGGAAAGATGCTTTCTGCCATGGGAGTGCGTTTTACTGTTCCCTCTCGACCATACCCCAAGGGTCAAAGGGGGCGGTAAAGTCTGGTTCAAAAAGTCTGAGGGTCTTTCCGGACACACAGGGTGAATCCTCCTTCAGAGGCAGAGGAGGAAATGGGAGACGTCGCCCTGGAGGCAGGGGCGGTCCGCAATACCAGCAAGGCTGTGATTCCTTTCAGGGACAGCCTTATCAGCGCTCCTGATGTGAGGCCCGACTGCGTTTCTCTGGGGCCGGTCGAGGTTTGCATTTCTTTGTATCCAGAAGCCTGGCTAAATATCACTCAAGACAAGTGGGTACAAAGAGTTGTTACCAGAGGCTATATCATACCCTTTTCCCTTCCACCGTTTGTTCCCAAGAAGATCTCAGATGTACCACCCAATCACAGGGATCAGGCAACTGTGGAGATCAACAAGTTGCTTTTAAAAAGAGTCATCCAGTCCATTCCAGCAGACAAGATAGGATCCGGAACTTACTCCAGGTTCATTTTAGTACCAAAATGAACCGGAGATTGGAGGCCAATACTGGACCTCAGCAGGATAAACAAATCCATGTAGAAGGACAAGTTTCGGATGGTAACTCTGCAGTCAATACTCCCGTTGTTAGGGAAAAGACTATTGGATGTGCTCCCTAGATCTCCAAGACTCCTGCTACCATATAAAAATGGACAAGGGGTCCAGGAGCCATCTACGCTTCCGGCTGGGAGCCAGTCATTATAATTTTCGTGCTCTGCCCTTTGGTCTCACCACAGCCCCCAGGATGTTCACCAAATGCATGGCAGTAGTGACAGCTCACCTGAGACGTCAAGGATTCCAGGTGTTTCCGTATTTGGATGACGGGCTCCTGACCTCCCCCACCAGGCATCTACTCCTCCAAAACAGAGACATCACTATTCAACTTTGTGCTCAGTTAGGGATCTCCATAAATTGGGAAAAATCTGCATTATTGCCCTCTCAGTCTGTGATTTTTATAGGCACAGAGGTAGACACAGTGAACATGACAGCTAGTCTCCCCACCGACAGAGCACAAAATGTAATCTCTCAAAGTCAACGTCTTCTCCCGTTGTGGAAGGTCAAAGTGAAGTGGGTTCTTCAGCTCCTCGTGACTATGGCTTCCACCATTCTATTAGTACCAATAGCCAGGTTGCACATGAGAATCCTCCAGTGGCTCCTGTCTTCCTAATGGTCCTGCCAATATTTCCCACTGAGTCATCCTATCCTGCTGACAGATTCATGCAAGAAGGACCTTCTGTGGTGGATAGCCCCCAACCAGTTGATCACGGGTGCCCCCTTTGTTCCTGCCCAACCCGTTGCCACTGTGACCATGGATACCTCCCTGTCCAAGGCACATGGCAAGAACACAAGGCTCACCTGCATGTCAATGTTCTGGAGATGAGGGCGGTGCTCCTGGCATCGCAAGCACTTCAAGACCTTCTTCCTCTCTGAACTATTGCGATACAATCAGACAGCATGTCGGTAGTTTGGTAAATCAACAAACAGGGCGGTACCAGATCTTACCCACTCTGTCGAGAGGCCATGCGAGTTTGGGAATGGGCAATTTCTTCCCAGTGCTTTCTGGTTGCAACGCACATTCTAGGGACGACCAATGTGATAGCCGATAAGCTCAGCTCGGCGATCATACTGCCTCATGAGTGGTCTCTGAAACAGGAAACAGCAGAACAGATTTTCCGCAAATGGGGACAGCCTTGCTGCGACCTCTTTGCCAGCCCAGTCAATACCAAATACAGCAGCTATTATTCCCTCATTCCCCTTCTGGGGGAGACACCCAGAGACGTTCTGGCTCATGATTGGCCCACGGGACTTCTGTATGATTTTCCTCCATTTCCTCTCATTTCCAAAGTGATTCAGAAAGCCAGTCGGCTGGGAAGCAAGTTGATCCTCATTGCTCCTTACTGGCCTCGTCAGGTCTGGTTCCCCTTTCTCGAGCCTCTTCTCCTGGACGATCCTTGGATCCTGGACCCAGCTCCAGATCTGTTGACTCACATGTCAGGTTCACTACATCCCTCAGTCCACACCCTCAGGTTGACAGTGTGGCCGCTCCAGTTCCATCCCTAGTCGGGCTTCATGATGTATCATCCTCAGTATCACATATTCTTATGTCCTTCCATAAACCTTCAACTAAGAGGCTGTATGGCAGTAAATGGAAAAGATTTTCTATTTGGGCACAGAAAATGAATGTAGATCCCTACACTGCTTCTATCCCTGTGATTTTGGAATTTCTCTCTGAGCTTTTTCTACAAGGAGCTGCCGCCACTATCAGAGTCCAATTGGCGTCAGTTTCTCATTTTCACTTAGAGTTTCCAGATAATTTAATCTCTCATAAACTATGCAAGACCTTTTTGAAAGGAGTCACTCTTTTGACACCACCACTGCAAGAACCTGTGGCTTCTCGGGATTTAAATTCTGTGTTGTCCAAAATGACTTCTCCCCCGTTTGAACCTTCCCACTCATCTTCATTGAAATTTTTGTCTTGAAAGACTTTGTTTTTGGTAGCTATTATGTCAGCTAGATGAGTATTGGAGCTACAAGACTTGTCTGTTAAGCCACCTTATTTGATCTTCACAAGGACAGGGTATCACTGCGTACTAATCAAGTTTGTTCCTCTGCTAACTTAAATCAATCCATAGAACTCCCAGTTTTCTTCTCTGATCACTGTAATGCAGCTGAATACTGATGTTCTTCGTCTTCCCTTAGTCGCCCAGGAGCACCAGAGGGCTGCTGGCGTCCAAACCGATGGTCACGAATACGCCAGTGTACTAGGGTACTAATGACCGGCGTTTTTTCCTTTTCTTTTTGCCGCATGGTCCGATGCAGAAGGTGGCGCGTTCTGATTTTTTTTCCGGAGTTTCATCAGACCCGAAGACAGTAAATAACTGCCGGGGAACATTTTTTTTTTTTCTTGCCTCAGTATTTAACGGATGTCAGAAAAAGTGAATAACTGTATTTCTTGTGGGAAGCAGATACGTGCTAGATTTAACAAGCGCACTATTAAGAGGAGGCTGGGCCTCTCTCTCAGGAGGGCCAGGGGCTGGGGGGGGCTTCTCAGGTCCTTCTTCTCCCTCTCTTCCCAAGTTAGCTCTCCTTCTCCTGTTTGCCCAGCTTCTTTAGAGGAAGGCCAAGTTCAGCTTCTGTAGGGCTTCTCTCCCAGCGGAACCCAGAAACTTCTCTCAGGGGCAGGTGTGTGTTAAAGCTTCTGTAAAAAAAAATCCCTCTGATCCTCTAAGAAAAGAGGGGCTTGATAGGTGGGGTAAGAAAGTATATACTTCTTCCGGGGAAGTATTGAAGGTAAGGTTGCTGGTGTAAGGAATTGTTGGATTTGGTTCATGTAAAGTGGGTAAGTGGTAAGCATAGTGTGTTTTTCATGCTGTTCAGGGGGTGGGTGGCTGCTACTAGTTCTGTTATCTTTCTTGCATTGTTGAGGTTGAAGGATTAGCTTTTAGCATGTTAAGACCAGGATTTTGGTTTGGGGATTTCCTTTGATGTCTTGTGTGTTGTGTTGGAAGCAGTTTTAAGCAATTTAAAAAAAATGGAGGACAAAAGTCTATGCAGACAGACTAAGATTTTTTTTTTGTGCCCAGCCTTAGTTTTAGAAAATTGGCCTGCTAAGGGGTGGACATATCCCAATGACCTGCTTTTCAGCTGCCAGTGGACTCTCGTCTGGCAGCCTTTGGGGAAGGAAGATTCTCTTTTTCAAGAAAATTGGGATTTAATCACTCAAGACAGATGGGTGCTGTCATCACGTACATTTATTATTTTCACCACAACCCCCCCCATGCCAGAAGGCATGCCCCTCCTCCCTCAGAAAGAAAGAGAAAGAGCAAAGCAAAGTTTACTTACTTCCCAGATATAGGGGCCATTCCAGTCCCTGCTGTGTCAGAGGGGGCTGTTTTATTCTATTCGCCTGTTCTAGTACCAAAAAAGGGAACACGCGGAGACCAATTTTGGATTTATCTATCTGGATTTTCAATTTCAAGATATTTGGCGTTAGCAACTGTTACCTCCTCTGGGGGCAAGGATCACTGGATGGTAACTGGATCTCAAGGAAGCTTACCTTCCCATAGATATACTTCAGGCTTCAAAGGCATTCAAATTTATCTTACTTGGACGACTGCCTGATTCTGGCTCAAGAAAAGGAACACATCAGTCCGCTGACTGCAAGGACAGTCCTTCCTTCAGCATTAGGGTCATGCATCTTTGTATTCTGGTGCTTCCCAATGCCAAACTGCATATGAGGAAGCTGCAATGTTCTTGTGTGGTGGGCTGAATGTCACTAAACAAGGGGGGACTCTCTGTGACCGGCCAGAGGCGAGTCAGATTTAACGACAGATGCCTCGGATACTGCTTGGGGAGCCAGTCCAGTTTGCATTGGGCTTCAAGGAGTTACTTCTTCCAGGGCAGGTGCAACTGACTCTCAGCAAGGTTTCTGCCAGGAGCACAGAACTCCCTAGCAGCAAAGGTTTCATCACACAGCTTGGAAAGTGGATGCTCTGTCTTTCAGCCGCAACACTGGTACACCACTTAAGGAGTCTTGTAAAAAAAAGCCTCCATGGCCTTACCTCTGATTCCTTCATCTCACGGCTTGGCATATTCTGTGTTGAAGCATGGTAGGTCTCAGCGTTTTAAATGTGATTATGGAGCTAGAAGGCCTAGTACTAGGAGAGAGATTTTATTTTTGAGTACAGCAAGAAATTTGGAGATTTCAGAGCAATTATTGGACAGGTTTGTTTCTTCTTCCATAAAGATTCATGCTGCAGCAATTTCCAGCTCACTATGATTGTGACCCACCTTATCCTTTGTTCAAGCAGTTTCAAGAGAGGGGCAAAATATAATACCCCCCCCCAGAGCTCCTACTCCTGCTTGGGATCTCAATTTTGTGTTGGAAAAACTTACTCACAACCTTTTGAGCCTGCAGCTACTGCTGAATTGAAATATTTGTCATGGAAGACTGCTTTTCTGTTGGCTATACTTCTGCAAAGAAGGGTGTCTGAGTTGCAGTTCCTTTATGCCTAAGGTGGTTTCTAGTGTGGCTTTAAATCAAACTATTTCTAGGTGGATTGGCTTTTGCATTGCATTTGTTATTCCCATCATGGCAAAGAGGTTCCAGCTGGGAGGCATTATCACCCCCTATATATATTCTAAGACTAGAGCTGGTTTTGCCACAGCTGTTTTACAAGGCATGTAGTTACCACCCTCCCTCCTTTCCTCTGTTTTTCAGGTATATTACTGTATATATTGTACATTTTTTTTTTGCAGGTTGTTTTGGGACTTGTTTTTGGGTCTTCTTCTCTCTGGGGGGGCAAAAAAGAGAGGAAATTTGGTTGGTCATATGCGAGTACCCCTGACGCACTGACGCCAGTCTAGCGCCGCATGACCACGCCAGCCTTATACTCTGGTATTCGGGCCGACTGGGACGGATTTCATCAGCTGGACATTCATAGACAACTACGTTTTTATCCACAGCGGACCAAGGAATTTAGGAAATCAAATCAACTATTCATTTCCTTTTGTGACTCCAGATTGGGCTTACCAGTTTCTACCATGACACTATCTAACTGGATTTCCAGTTGCGTAGCCTTTATCTACAGTTTGGAGAGCAGACCTTTACCCTGCAGGATCAAGGCTCATTCTACCAGGTCGCTGTCTACCTCTGCAGTCTTTCAAGCCAGGGTCCCACTTGATAATATTTGTGCAGCAGCTACGTGGGCTAACCTTCACACTTTTATTACACATTACAAATTGGATTTAGCTTTCAGGGGTAGAGCATCCTTTGGCTCCACAGTGCTAAGGAGTATTTTCCAGTGAGCCACCCAAGAATAAGGCGCTAGGGATGCTGTCCCATATGTAAAAATGAAGGTGAGATTGGACTACACAACATGAAGTTCTGTACTCACCACAACATTCCATGTTGGTAGTCCATCTCACTCTTCATTTTTACCAACCCGCCCTCCTGCCCCCATCCTGGAAGATCTGGAGATAGTAATAATAGTTGGCGACCTTTAGTATTGGTTTGCCTGTTATGGGTTTTTTCTTTTAGTGAGCAGCAAACAAGATCTGGGGGTTTGTACTGGTGCACTATGGGATACCTACTTAGCCATGACCCAACCAGAAGTCTTCAAGCTTGTAAATCGGCCGAGTCGGAGTAGAGTATCGGCTCCAAACCCATATGTAAAAATGAAGGGTGAGATGGACTACCAGCAAGAAACATTATGGTGAGTACATAACTTCTTATTTGCATTGCTACTGTGCGGTGGTGGTGCTGCGGTAGCATTGTCACCTCACAGTAAGACGTCCTGTTCGATTCTCAGCTAGAGCGTCTTCTGTGTGGAGACATGCGTGAATGGGCATACCTTCGTTGAAGGTTGTGCGTCAGGGCCCAACTCGGCACATAAAAATCTGCTGCCAATCATTAGCTGACCGGAGTTCCGCTGTGGCGACCCTTAACCGGGAAAAGCCGAAAGACACAACAACTGTATATCCATCACACCACTGTCATTAGCCACATGTAGTACTAACCTTTGCACTTTTCCCACGGTGAGGATACACAGCACCTTACTTCCTGATCCTGGCTGTTATAACCCTGCTAGTGCTAGCAGTGTCTTTTGCATACGTGCCATGTCTCTTCCTACTAGTCCTGGTGCATGAGCACACAGCCTGCCTGAGTTATATATCCTCTTGCTGTATAAGAGTACCCTTACAACTGTGTTCTGTCTGCCAGGCATTTGTCCCTAAGACCCTACGTAGTTGTCTGTCCTCCTTATCGATTTACCTGGAGAACCAATGTCTTAAATTGTTGGAGAAAGATGTTATGGCAAAGTCTTCCCTCCCGAAGGTCAGCCACCTGCTAAGAAAACGGTCAAAAAACTCCAGTCTGATTTGGCTGCCGTTCCACTTCCCCTGGGCACCCCTCTTGAGTTTAGTGAAAGCCCAGAGTATCGCCCAGTTGTTGTCTCGGATTCCTCTGCCGCAACCCTGTCAAAGATCGGAATGGATCCAGCTTCTCACACATCCTTGGAGGCTTTGCAAACATTCACCCCAGGCATTGAGGGGGAACTTTGGCTGATTATATCTGGGGGACCAGGGGGGATACCACAAATTCTAGTTCAGGAGGAGATTCGTACTCCATCAGTTGAGTGTTGGCAAGGGTCTGAACCTCTTAGGGTTTTTCAGGCAGACATTCCTCTGAAGAAGAAACAAAAAATATATATATTTCCCCTACTGTTAAGGATCTCCAGCGTAAAAGAAAAGATTTTACCCAAGGGGTGTTTAAACCTCAATGGCCTTAAAGCCTCCTCAGGGAGTTTCTGTACCTGCTCCTCACTGGGCCTTTACTCCTCTTAAAAGGCCCAGAGAGCAGAAGTCCCCTGATGAGGGTTTGGATTCGGGGAAGAGTCTGTGGCATATACTTCTCAAATCCCTTCTCCCTTGGATTATAGGTCTGAAGAGGAAGATTCTGTTAGTGCAGACTTTCCCTTAGAAGAACTCTCCTTTGGGGATACTTTTTCTCATATGATGGAATATTTCAAATGGGACTGTTCTCAAATTTCTGATTCAAAAAAAGTATTGTGAACTCCTCCAGATGGAGTCTCCCAAACCCTCTGGTATACCTCCGGTCTTGGCTGCACTCTTAGATACATTTTCAGCTGGCTGTGTTGCCCCTGATTCCCAACCTCTAGCCCCTAAGAAACCTCACAGACTTTATAAGGTGGCTTACGATTGTATGTTTTTGTACAAATGTCCTTCTGCTTGATGCTTCTGTAGTGTCTGTCTCTTCTGACAAACCTTCTACACTTTTGCCATCTAGTAAACTGCCACCTTCTGATAAGGGCAGTAAAGCCATGGAGTGTCTAGACAGAAAGGTATATACTGCTGCCACTTTGGCTTTTAGGGCTATTAATTACCTAACTCACATGACCACGTATGTTTTAGCCGTTCTCTCTCAAGCTTCTCAGGCAATTTCTGACCTCTCTATTTCAGAAGGGAAGGTCTCAGCCCTTTCTTTACTGGATTCTACGTCTTAAGTGACTTGCCATGCTTTTAAGTGCAGTTATGATGCAGCTGATGCTTCCTCTAGGGCTGCTGCATTTGGTTCTGTTTTGAGACATTACTATTGGCTTTGTCTCCAGCTCTTACCTGATGATGTTAAGGCTAAACTGTTGGATGCTCTTCTTGAAAGTAACCTTTTTGGTTCTGCTGCTGCTGAGCTTTTTAAGTCCTTCCAGAATAAAGGCAAGGCCTTGCAGGAATTGAAGCATTTTTTGTGTCTTCTATTACTAAATTCTAGAGGAATTATCCATCCAAATTCACTTTTGTTTGCAGACAGCCTCACCCTCTTCCTAAAGGTAAAAAGGGTTCTAGGTGTTGTACCTTCTTTTTAAGACCAGTCGGGATCTATCTGATTGTTTGTTTCCCTTTTTCCCTAGGCCAGGTTCTCTTATCCATTCATCTTCCCCTGTCCCTCCCCATTTGGTTAAGGGTCACTCAAGACTCTTGGGTTTTATCCATCATCTACCAGGGGTATTTTTTATGGGGTTACCTTCATTTGATCGAAATTTCATTTGATCTAAACTCATTTGATTGAAATTTCATTTGATCGAAAACCAGTATTCAAGGCAAATAACAGGGATTTGTCCCCCTCCCCAAGGTCGTGCGACCCTGGAGTTGGTATATATATAGTTAGGGGGGTGTGGGGGATGAAGCCCCCCACCTATTTTTGTTCAAAATCTGTACTTCCTGTGTTATTTTCTTCTTTTAAAGGAAACTAGGTGGGGGGATTTGCCCCCCCACCCCACCCTCCAATGTGGGGGGGTACGCCCCCACCCCCCTAACTATATATACCAAGTCCAGGGTCACACAACATTGGGGAGGGGGACCAATCCCTGTTATTTGCCTTGAAGTGTACTGAATTGCTGGTTGTCAGTCAAATGAAATTTCGATCAAATAGGTTTCCGTCAAATGGGCTGTCGATCAAATGAAGGCAACTCTTTTTATGATATGGAAATTCATTCCTCCTTTTCTGAGCATCCCTCAGCCTCCTCAGGAATAACTTTCTTTCTTTCTAGAACTGCTGCAGGACCTTTTGGCTCTGGGCACCATTCAAGTTCTGCCCTCTGCCCAGGAAGGGAAAGGGTTTTATTCCAGGATGTTTCTGGTTCTCATGAAGGAAGTATCTGGAGACTCATTCTGGATCTCTCTCAGCTCAGCGCCTTTCTCTTCCTTTCAGATGTCCCTTCAAACGCTGTTTCCTCTTCTTTTTTCCCAGGCGTTCTTAGTAACTCTGGACCTTAAGGATGCCTATCTTCACATCCCATGCATCCCCTTTTCAGGAAGTTTTTGCATTTTGCTATTTCTTCCTTGCATTTTCAGTTCTCTGTTTTACTCTTTGGCCTTCCTACTGCATTGCTCCTGTCATTGCCTTTTGCAGGATGAGAGTGGTTCAGATCTTTCATTATTTAGATGACCTACTTATTCAGTCTTCATCCTCCAAGGTCCTTCTTCATTACCTCCAGTTTACAGTCTGTTTCATAGCCTGAGGGTTCACAATAAAGTTTCAGAAATCAGTCCTGATTCCTTCTCAAGATCGTTTTTCTCAGTTACAAGATTATAGGTTCATAGGTTGGTACTAGGCTGTTGGCCCTAGGGCCTATACAAGCCTAGCCATAACAATTCCCTGGCTATTTCTTCCCACACTATTTAATTCCCTGGACCCCTTCAGACTATTTCCATGCTGGCTTCCCTGCCTCCACCCAAGGCTGTTTCTCTGATTACCTTTTTTTCATTCTCTTCTTCCTCTGGCTTCTGTCACAGCCAGGGATTTTCTCGCAGTTCTAGGATTCATGGCCTCCACCATGCCTATGCTGCTTGTAGCTAGACTCCATGTAAGAATACTACAGTGATTCCTCAAGTAAGTGTGGCTTCAGCACTGTCATCCACTGGAATTCCTAGTTCCTTTCCATTCATGCCTCAAACATGAACTTCAGTGTTGGATTCATCAGCTTTCTCTCAACCCAGGACTTACTTTTCAACCTCCAGTCCCACCTCAGGAAATTTTTTCAGATGCCTTGGACAGGGGGTGGGGAACCTCCTTTGGTTCCCTCAAGGTCCAGGATCTCTGGCCTCCTCATCAGAGGTCCGATCATATCAACATAAAGGAGATGAGAGCTCTCCTTTTAGCTCTTCAGGCTTTTCATTCCCTCTTCCCTTTAAGGCCTGTCAAAGTCTTCACAAACAGTACCACAGTGATATGGTATATCAGCAAGCAAAGGGGAACACGTTCCTACCTCCTTTGCAGACTTGCTCTTTAGGTCTGGGATCTAGCTGTCCAGTATTGAATGACTCTTCAGGCTGTCTACATTCCTTCAGATCAAAATATAGTGGCAGATGCCCTGAGCAGGTCTGATACACATGCTCACAAATGGATGCTTTACAGAGATGTGTTTCTGGACACAACCCTGGGGTACTCCACAGGTAGATCTTTTTGCCTCCCCTCTGAACAGACAGTTTCCTCTCATCTGTGCCAGAGTCCCAAGCCCTCTGGCCTGGAAGGTGGGTGCATTATCTTTTCCTTGGAAGGGGATGTTTCTCTACTCCTTCCCTCCCATTCTTCTGATTCTGAGGGTCCTGCTCAGGATCAAGCAGGACTCCCCCAAAAACCTTGCTGGTGGCTCCCTTTTAGCCCAGACAGCATTGGTTCCCTCTTTTTCTTCACTTAGCCAGGGGCAATCACCACAAGTTACCTGAAAAGGTAGACCTTCTCACGAAAGACAATGGGTCTCTGATCCCTCTTCATTTCTCCACTCTTCAACTGACACCGTGGGTGATAGTATTTTGATCCCATTTAGGCACTTCTTTTCTGAGGATGTACTTGAGGTTCTGCAGGAGGCAGTAAACCTATTACCAGGAAATCGTATTTGTCAAAATGGAAGAGATTTACTGCCTGGTGCCTTTCTCATAACCAAGATCCCGTTTGTTCTTATTTGTGTGAATTGCTCCATGGTGGGTTGGCATATTCTTCAGTTAAAGCCCAATAGCCCAAAGTCAGCATGTTTGTCCTTGACTCCTCCTCTTGCCTGTAGGTTTGAGGTGAAAATTTCTTAAAGGAGTCCTTCATATCAGGCCTCCCATGAATCTTATTCCACCTTCCTGGCATCTCAGTTTTGTGCTTGAAAAATTGACTCTGTCTCCTTTTGAGTCTGCAGCTTCAGCTTCCTTGCAACATTCATAGGTTCATACTAGGCTATCTGCCCGAGGGCATTTATAAGCCTAGCCCATAGTTTTGTGGCTTAAGCCACCCCTTTTGTATGGGGAACTATACCCATTATTTTGCTGTGCCTCTGTCTAGCAGTGACATTGAGGTAATCCCTGGAGTATATCTGCGATCTCCCATCCATTGGTCAAGATTTCTCTTGAACAAGGCCAGCGAGGTGCTCTGCCTCACATATACCGGGATTTTGTTCCACAGCATAGGGAGTCTTTGGGTGATGAATCTATCCCTCCAGCACGTCCTATTAATAGCCGTGTCGAGGTTTAAGTCTCCTGCCCTTGTGGCTCTGACGGATCTAGATTTTTGAGGTGAAGCATATTCATCAACTCTGGGTTTGACATGGCCTTGTATGTCAGGCAAAGGTCACCTCTGAGCAAGCGGTGGCGACTGAATAGAGCTGGAGTTCTTTCAGTCGGGCAGCATAGGACAGATTTTTGAGACCCTTTATCCTTTTGGTGAGGAACTTTGTGGCCTCTCCAGCTGCTGCAAGTGTCGGGTCAGATACATTCCGAATGGGGCATTGTACTCAATCATTGGTCTGATGAGTGATGAGTATAGGGAGACTATGACCTCCCTTGATCTAGATGTGAATCCCTTCATGATGAGGTGGGCAGTGTAGAAGGTCTTCCTAACTACTTTAGCTACATGGGTGTCGAATGACAGGCTACTGTCAACCTGGGTCCCCAGGTCCCTGATAACTTCTTCTGTGCTCAGAGGATTACCACCTATATGGTAGCTAGGGGTAACCTTGTTTTTCCCGAAGGGTATGACTATGCATTTTTTGGCATTTAACTTTAGGCCATGGCTCTGGCACCAGTCATCCGTTTCTGTGAGACCCTTCTGAAGGATATCTGTGTCAGATGTGTTTTCGACTACGGCCCAGTTTGCAGTCATCTGCAAACTTTGTCAGCCATAACCCTCCTGTGTTTGCTTGTACTTCGGAAAAGTAGATGCCAAACAAGAGTGGGCCCAGGACTGAGCCCTGTGGGACACCACTTGTGACAGGCTTTGAGTCTGACATGGCGCCAGCAACTCTGACCCTGTGGGTTCTGTCACTCAGCCAGTTTGCAACCCATCTTGTGATGTATGGGTTAACATTTAAGCTGATGAGTTTTTCAATGATACCCAAGTGGAGTATTGTATCGAAGGCCTTCGCCAGATCGAGGTAGGCTGTATGGACTGCCTTTCCCTCATCAATGGCTTTGGTGACTGTTTCGAAAAAGTCAACCAAGTTTAAAAGGCATGATCTGCCTTTGACAAAGCCAAACTGGGTTGGATCCAAAGTCTGCAAATTCCCTATGTCTTTATTTATGAGGTCCATTATGATCCTCTCCATAGCTTTGCAGATGAGGCTTGTCAAGCTAATGGGCCGGTAATTTCCAGGGTCTGTGGAGGCACCGCCTTTGTGAAGTGGGACCACAGTCGCAGTGCGCCACTCCCTGGGTACGTATCCAGAGATGAGACTATGATTAAACAGCTGTCCTAGCTGTGGGTTTAATTCCTCATTGAGTTCGTGGAGCACACAGCCTGGGACAACATCAGGTCCCATGGATGCTGTGTTTTTTGCTTTGGAGAGAGCAGTTCTCACTTGGGCGTTTGAGATGTTTGGGGGGCTGCAACCATTTGGTATAGATATCTCTCCTTTTGGGGGTGGAAGAAGTTTGCACTGAACCTGTCAGCCAGTATGTTGGCAATGTCTGTAGGATCAGTAATCTTCACATCATTTTGAACTAGTTCTGAGCATATCTGGGAGTTTCCTCCCAGGTTTCTAACATAGCTAAAGAAGGCCTTATGATTGTCCTTTGAGTCTTTAGCTATTTTTCTCTCAAAATTTGCTTTGGATGATTTTATGAGAGCTCTTAGTTTTTTACTTATAGTGATCAAGGGTGTCTTACCTTTTAAGGATTTTGCTCTATCTTGTAGTAGCTTCCTCCTTTTGTTGTAGAGCTTGTTTATGGCTGGGGTCCACCAGACTGGACGCTTGCCCTTGGTACAAAGAGTCTTTGTTTTGCTTGGGATTGCCTTATCCATGCAGTGCTGCAGGTGCTGGTAGAAGGCATTTGTAAGTGATTCAGCGGCTTGAGTACTGTTTTCCGCCGGCTCGGGGGCCTTAAAGGAGACCACACTAGTCTTTAGAAGTGCGAAGTCGGCTTTCGAGAAGTTTTTTACCGTGGTCTTTTTTATTTCAGGTGGGGGTGGGATGAGGACCTCCAGCAAGATTAGTTTGTGATCTGATCTCACCAGTGAGGGGTATACTTCCGGTGTTGAACATTGTGCTCCTATGTTCGTGATGATGAGATCAAGTATGTTTTCTCCTCTTGTGGGGATGGTGACTAGTTGTTCCATGGCATTTGAGTTTATGAATTCCAGGAACTTTTGGGCTAAGGTGTTTGAGCTTGAGTAGTGTTCCCAGTCTATATTAGGGTAATTGAAGTCACCTAGTATGATGGTGTTTGGAGATACATTTATCCCCTCCAGTGTTTTCAGGAAAGCCATGTGAGGTTCCTGAGTTTGTGAGGGTGGCCTGTAACATGCTACATTTGCAGAGCAGTCTTGCCTATGGTTAATTGCACCTGGATGGTCTCCGACGCATCGTGCATTGCCACCAGTCTTGAGGTGTGGGTGTCCTTGATGAATATGGATACCCCCCTCCTTTCTTGGTATTGTCCGGATTTTGGGGCGGAGCATGGTATGAGGTAAAACCTGTTAGTGCTGGGGTGCTCTCAGGAGCCTTGAACCAGGTTTCTGTCACAGCACAGACATCGATGTTCTCCATACTGAGAAGGGCCTCGAGTGCGTGCATTTTGAGATTTAGACTTCTGGCATTGAGCAGCATTACCCTTAGTTTTTTTCCTTTTTTGTGTTCTAGGGTGGTAGGTTTAGAATTTGAGCCTTGCCTAAAAAAGGCACTATGGGGGTGGCAAGAGCCTTTGGCAATATCCGGAATCCCAGGGGTGACAGGTGCAAGCCGTCCCTTGCGAAGCAGCGTGGCTTGTCCAGCATGTCATCCCAGGCAGACAGACATTGGATCCCCTTTGAATGACACCAGAGTTTAAGCCATTGTAATTGGAAGACTGCTCTTTTGGCCCTTATTTGGTTAAAAGAGTCGCTGTATTCTAGGCTGCTATGTCAGTTCCTCCTTTTTTGGTTTTTCATAGGAACAGCCTGTCTCTGTGTACTAATCCTTTTTTATGCCCAAGGTGATTAATGAGTTGTCTCTTAATCAGCCTTTTAATTTGTCCACCTTTTTTCCTTCTCCAGAGTCTGCTAGTAAGAAGGTTCTTCACACCTTGGATGTGTATAGGCAGCTCAGATACTATTTGGATAAGACTAAGGCCATTCGCAAATCTGGGCAGATTTTTGTTTCTCTTCATCCCAGATCTCTAATTTTCTCTGTTTCTAAGCAAATCATATTTTTGTGGATCACTAAGACCATCTTTTTGTTATTCCTTTCATGGTAAATGTCTTTCTGACTCTGTAAAGGCTTATTCTACTAGAGCTGTTGCCTCCTGTGGTGCCCTTTTCAAAGGATTGTATACCAATTCTGTCCTTGAGGCTGCTATTTGGGACTTCTGTCCATACTTTCACTAAGCATTACAAGTTGGATGTTATTTCCAGGCCAAGAACTGGCTGTGCCAAGAGCTATCCTGCATGAGTTTTTAGAGGGCTGTTCTGTGCTTACTTCCTCACAAGTTTCCTCTTGAACTTTTGTACTGTCCCTTATGTTAAAAGCATTGCAACAGTGATATAGAAGGACATAGTACAGCTATGTAAAATCTTACCATAATAGTAGATGTCTGTATCTTCACTGCAGGAGTATTCGCCCCCCCCCCCCTTCTGCTCTGCCCCGCCCCATTTCTTTTGCCTTCCAGGCCTAGAATTTTTTTTCTCCTTTTGGATATATGTATTTTTCCTAGTTTCTAGGGATGCTTGTTCCTCTTGGGACTTTTCGTTTCTGAGGTATGTATATCCATATGTCACCTTTATGCCCTGTGCTATGAGTGGAGAACGTGTGTGATGTACAATGTCTATACATTTCTAAGGCTTTGGTATAATGGCCAGACATTGAGCTACCCTTGGCAGGGAATTCCTTATGTTAAGAATACTGCAACATTGAAGAGAAGGGCATCTGCTGTTATTGTAAGACTTTCACAATTATACTTTCTTTAACTAGACCGAAGCAGTGGAACTGGGAAAACTGTTCATATAAGCTTCCTAAACCATGAGAAAAGTTTTGAAAGTGTATGTTGTAAAAGTTCAGTGAATAAATGAGTCACACATTTGTCACTTGCTAAGAGTAAGAGCCTTAGTATATCAAATGTCCATGCTGTGTATAAAAAAAGAAGGGTTGGTATCGATTTTAAAATGTTTTTGTAATGCAGAGGAACTGGACTGTATCATGTGTAGTAGAAATGATGTACAAGGGGTGGGGACAGAAAAGGTGGGAACAGACATAGGAGGTTAGACAGTCAAAACTATCACTGCAGAAGGTACATTTACAGAGAGGCTTTTCTGCAGATTACTTAAAAAATGGTGGCTTATATCTATGTAATACAACTTTAAATACATCACAGTGCTTTAAAATGTGCTAAGAAACCATGTCTGTATTTTTATAACTGAAGTGCATGTTTTTGTAAGCCTTTTAGATTATGTTCAAAATTAACATTTAAAAGGTGTGATGTTTTAGAAAGCTGCATGATTGGTTTTTGAAGTCATGCGTTTAGAACTTAAGAAAAAGGCATTTAATATTACATTCTTATTTTTACAGGCTGTCAGCTGTAAAGGTCAACACAGTATATCATTTACACTTTCCAGAAATCAGACCGTTGTAGTGGAATACACACACGACAAAGATACAGATATGTTTCAGGTAAGCCTGATGTTTCATTAACAGCAACTGTAATTACTAACAGTTTTCTACATACGTATAGTAGAAGTCAGCATCTTAACAACTCAGGCAGAATACAGAAGTCAGAGTTTATTTCTGTTATTGATAATACTGCAAGTTTTGTTAGCCAGACTGTGTGTTGTAGAGGAGCAGAGCCCTGACTGCAACCCAGGTGACCTGATTTTTGAATAGCATCTTGGGTGTGCTGGAAGATCCAAGATGGAAATGTGTGGCATTTGCCTGTTTGCAGGTCTGAGGAAGAGGAGGATGGTCTCAGTCAGGCCACATTGCTCCAAGACTTGCATGTTATCAGTGGCCACAGGACTGGAATACATCTGCTTAGTGATCCTAAGCTGATGGTGTAACCCTTCTGGGCATGTGTAAGGGTGCATACACATGTAGGGAGAGGGAGTAGGGTGTCTGTACAATGAAGTAGGTGTACACATCAGTCATCAGGAATCCGTTTTACCAGGATACCAACAAGAGTATAAACACCTTCATGGTTGCCTGTGTTCCACACAGCCCAGCCCACTTTTATCCTCACCAGAAATACCCAGGATGGGAAAACAAATAAGCTAAGCTGATGGAAAGGTTCATTAGTGTGTAGGCATGACAGGAAAGACATGTCAAGAAAATACTGCAAGCTGTTGAAAGTAAACTTTTAGTGTGGTAAAATATAGGTTGAAAATCTGAGAAAGGTATATTGCAAATGAAATAAAATAGAGATGCACAGTATGGTAAGGAAAGCAGCAGATTTCTGCTAAGGTGTTAATATCTAAACATTTGTCAGAGTAGCTAAATAGCTATTAATAGGGGTATGATAAACAGCAGTATAAAATGGTACTTTTCTCTGTAAGTGCTTGTCAGTGTATAATGTAGTATGTCCAAGTGCAGCAAAATATATAGGAAAAACAAATGAATTTCAGATGAGGCATTGTGATGCAACTACGTGCATTATAAAGTGTATCTAGATAATGGCTGCCATTATGTGTCTCATTGTTGCTATCTCATCTTTCACAAAATAAATAGAAGGGGGGTTAGATATGGAGAGCTCTTGTAATCAAAACCTTCAATTTTCAGTAAACATTGTTAGCACTGAATATGTTGAGATTTGAGTGGTGGCTGTGTCAGAGTTAACACAAAGGGAATACTTCAGGCTTCATGGTTGAATAGAGTGATCACTTTTTAAAGATGGTAGAAGAAATGGCTATAGTGGGAATGTACCATAGGCACAGATGTTTTCTGTTAGTGGGTAAAAAGTACTTAAATATGCATAGTCCAGTTTCAGGCCTGGTGGACAGGGTTAGAGAATATGGCAGACTGAACTGTCTCAGTAATGTTTTATTTTGTATGTTTTTTTCTGTCCTCATGCATGCTTATCTTCTCTCCTGTGCTGTGACCATGTGCTTTCTTTCCTCATTAACTGGGTGAGAGCTGGTCATAGCAATGGTAAGAAATCATGACGGATTTTTCATTTTTCTGGCTCTAACTTCTTCCCTGGTAGCTGATGTGTGTGCTTACAAATGTGATGGCCTTCTGTATACTCCCCTATGAGCAGGCATATGGATGCAGCAAGTTCAGTTGGAAAGGGAAGCTTTTTTTACAGTACCAGAAACGTAGTAGTTCAAGGAAAGCAGTCCAATCATTGTATTAATCAGAAATCATTTAATGGTCTGTCAAAAATAGAAATAGCAGTAGATACTTACATGTAAGGAATCCCAATTTATTTTGTAAAGTAAGCTTTAAATTTTGGAAACTGTCCACAACATCTCTTTTGCTGAAAATCTGTTTTAAGTACATTTAGTGTAGTGACTTGTGCAGAATGGTTTGAATCTCAGATGTTCACCTGAAGGTCGTTTGGTCAAATGCAGGTTTAAGTGAAAAATGGATTTAGTCGAAAGTGCATTTCAACAAATAACACAAAAGAATAAATGGCAAAGCTCCCTCCCCATCCCTATACTGGGGCAGTGCCACCTGCATCTCTGCCAAATATTATAATTAACTCCAGGGTTTCTGCAGTTTGAGGATTTAGAGAAATACCCCTTTATAGACGTTTGTGCTGTAACAGAGACCTGGTTCAAAGCAGCAGAAAGCATCCATGCACTACCAGGCTATAACTCATTCCACACCTTTTGGCCCCAGAACTTGGACTGAAGCTCCAAAGGCGGTGGTGTTTCCCATATTCATAAAGGATGTGCACACCTCCAGACTGGTAGCCCAACATAACACATCAGAGATACTTCAGGTGCAGCTAACATTGGGTAAGACAGCAGTTCAGATCGTAGCCTGCTATAGGTCCCCAACCATGTCCCAAGACTCACACTCCACGATGTCCTTCAAGAATGCAACTGCAGTCCTGACATATGGGTTGTCCTGCCTCAGGCAGCCCTTCGGTTGGCCAGATTCCAAAGTCTGGGTCCGGCGTCGGCCGATGTCGCCTCCTCCCCGACGTCAGAGCAGCTGGAGTATAACGGCATCAGCCAATGCCATCTTCTTCAGTCTTTCTTGCCACGCGGTGCCCGAAGCAGAAGCAGTTCGCAAGTGCCGGTCGGTCAGCTCCTGTGTTTTCAGTTACCAAAGTCATCTAAAAGCTAAGTACCCCGTTGGGGAATATTTTTTCTTGCCTCAGCTGATGTCAGAACAAATTGATAAAGTTAGTAATTGTTTGTCTTGTGGTAAACAAATACCTCATAAGGACTTTCATTCTTACTGCCTCCCTTGCCTGGGCCCAGACCACGACGTCTCGGCCTGTGCCGCCTGTGCTAGCTTTAATAAGCGCACCCTCAGGCGCCAGACAGAGTTTGCCGAAGACTTTTTTGGCGAATCTTACGCTTACAACATGCCGTCGGAACAACCGACAGCACAAACTACCAAAAAACGAAAGGATCGGGACCGACATCCTCGGCCCGCGTCTTTCACCGATATAACGCCAAAGCCCTCCGCGAGTGCTTCGGTCCCTTCGGAAGCGGTAATTCAACCGCTCCAGGCCGACGACACCGTGTTAACTCATCCCTCGGTCTCGGAGACTACTCCGGTGCCGGTTGTTGATTTTCCTCCGGAAACCGAAGTTCTGGATCTACCCGACACCATTCCAGTGGACAAAGTTACCCCTGCATGTGGGGCTGCTAGGCCTCCTGTATCCATGTCAATCAAGGCCTTTGCACGTGCTAAGGCCGCCAGTCAGGCCAAGGCCCATCCCAAGCCTGCTTCTCAGGCTCCTTCTTCTGACAAACAAATCATGTCTCTGGCTGCAGATCTTATTTCTCTTATTAGGGGGTCTCAGCCTCACCCAGACAGAGGTTCCCAGCCGCCTGCAGAAAAAAGGCCTAGAACTGAGCAGGCAGACAACCTCTCTTCAGATGAAGCCTCTGGGGATTCAGAGCATTCAGAAACCCAAGAAGAATCCTTCCAGGCCTATGAGGACTCTGATGCTGAGGAATCTATTCCCTCTGCCTCCCCTCCAGAGGATTTTTAATTCGGTGAAGTCCTCCACTCCATGAGGGAGCATTTTAAGTGGCAGGGTCAGGAATTTTCTGATTCCAGGAAAAGGCTACGTACCTTCCTTAAGTTACCCCAGCACAGACCTTTAGCTATTCTGCCAGTTTTGGATGTCCTGGATGATGTTTTCTCCGACTCCAGTGCTTCCCCTTATTCTCTCCCTCCTGCTCCTGTTAAGCCAGACCGATATTATAGGGTCCCTGACACTCACAAGCATCTCTTTAAGGCCCACTCTGTGGATCTAGAAACTATTTCACAGGGCCCCAATGGAGTGGCTACCTCCTCAGCCAGGAACCCACTACCAGCTGACAGGGAAGCAAGGTCCCTGGAGAGATGGGGTAAAAAAGTCTATACCTCTACCACCCTTGCCATGAAGTCTCTTAACTGCCTTTTTCATATGTTTCAGTACCAGGATTATTTACTGGATGATTTGCAGAAAAGGATAGCCTCTCCTGAGCCTATAGATAGAAAGGCATTGCAGGATTTGGTTCATAATACACAGCAGGTTAGTAATCATTTTCTACAGTGTGGTTATGATGCATTGGAGGCTTCGTGTAGGGCAGCTATGACAGGGGCTGTTATTCGTAGACATGCTTGGTTGAAGGATCAGCCGCTGCCAGATCATGTTAAAGTTAAGCTCCTGGATGCACCTCTGGATAAACAGAAGCTTTTTGGAGCTAATGCTCAGGATGTGTTGAAATCTATTGAAGAGAAGGCAAAATCAGTTCAAACAGTAAAGGATTTCCTCCAGGTTCAGCCTCCAAGGTTCAGCCGGAATTGGCCTTCAAAGAATTGGTCCTTTCCAGACTCTGACAAGTCTCAAAGGGGAAAGAACAGGCGTGCATGAGGTAGAGGGCAATACAGAGGCTCCTACAGGGGACGCCAATGGCAACCACAAAATCAAAGAAATGGCACAGGTAGTACACCTGCACCACAGGGACAATCACAATGACTTACCTTTCACTCCGCCTACCAAGGCTCAAAGAGAAGCACCTAGAGGCGGAAAATTATCTCTGTTCTCAAAAAACTGGCACATTATAACAAAGGACAATTGGATTCTGGACATAATAGACAGAGGTTACAGGTTCCACTTCCATACCTTACCAACGGGACAAGACATGCCAAACCTGCCACAAAATCAAAGGGCAGAGGCACTCATAGAAGTCTCGAAGCTATTACAAATAAAAGCAATAGAGAATGTTCCTCCTCAGGAACAAGGCCAGTGATTTTATTCAAGACTGTTCCTTGTTCCAAGAAAAGAAAAACAATGGAGGCCTATACTGGACCTTGTCCGTTCTAAATACTTTTCTCATGGTGCCAAAATTCCACAAGGAAGAGCGGTCAAAAGGAAGAGCACAGAAGAGAATTTACAACAAACGAAGAAGGTACTGAGACCCAGGACTTAGTTGTTAACATTTCTAGCTATGTGTTGAACCATTATGAACTATCAGTTCTAAACAAGGGGCTGGGTTTTATACCCTCTAGTTGCAATGATATCACGGATATCATTATTGACATTAAGCTTTTTACAAGGAACTTGGGTTTGAAATTAATGTATGGCCAGGATGCTAGTAATAACAATATTGGCTACATGCCATTCAAGAAACCATCTACTTTCATGCCTCAACAACATCCCCTTCTGGAGGCATTTGAACAGGCATGCGAGTCTGATTTATTTGATTTATATAATGACAAACAGGCTAAATCAAATTTTTATAATATGACACTCAATGAGAAACAAGCATTAGCTAATTTGAGATGTAATGACAATATAGTCATTAGACAAGCTGACAAAGGCGGAGCCATTGTCATTTTGGATAAATCTAACTATTCTGACAAAATGGAACATATGCTCGCTGACAGAGAGACATATCTTCCTATATATTCACAACCTTAACAACTTGATCAAAAGAGTACATGCTAGCCTATATGATTTAATGTTGACGAATGTCATTGACAAGGAATTGTATTTATATCTTTTGGTTGACAAACCCTTGGTTCCCTCTTTCAGGGGTCTCCCTAAAATCCCCAAAGACGTGATGAATCCCTCTTTAAGACCAATTGTATCTAGTTGAGGATGGCTAACTGAACCTTCATCTATTTATCTGGATAAATTACTCAAACCAGTTGTTCTAGACGTCAAGTATGTTCTAAGAGATGCATCTCATTTCTTAGAAAACTCATTCCTCTTTCTTTGACATTGATGACATACTAGTCACACTTGATGTGAAGTCTTTATTCACATCAATACCTAATGATGTTGGTATGGATTTTATTAGGGCATTATTAGTTCAGAATAAGCTACCAAGCAACACAATCATTAGGTGCATGTCTCTTCTTGAAATTGTTCTTGAGAATACTGTTATGACGAGAAATACTATTTACAAACTAAGGGAGTGGCGATGGGCACCCCTTGTGCCAACGCCTATGCCAATCTGGTGTTGGCACAATGGGAAGACGTATATGTCTTCAATACCAATTCTGAGTTCACGAAACATCTCAAATACTTCAATAGATTTGTAGATGATGTTTTTTTGATATGGGGAGGTACCGTTGAATAATTGTTGGCTTTTGTAACTTATTTGAATGAGACAACAGATTTTCTTTGTTTTGATTGTTCACACACTGTTAGAGATTGAGTTTCTTGATGTTAAGATCATCAAGGGCCCTAATGGTTTTGATACTGAGCTATATAGGAAACCCTGTTGGAAGAACAACTTATTGCATCGGAACAGCATGCATCCTAGGCATGTTCATAAAAACATAGTCAAGAATCAGACCATCAGGGTTTCCAAACTAACATCACAAACCACTGCCTATAATCAACATAAGATGCAGTTAGCCAAGAATTTTGTGTCTAGAGGTTATGACCAAACACAGGTCTTTGATGACATTTTAATGGGTGACCTACTTAGAGTGGACGTAGGAGCTCCTTTGATCAATAGATCATATCCCCATTTACATTCCAACAAGATTAGTAATACAACCACCACCAACAGGATTGTCATTCCCTTTACCAATAGGAACAATCACATCTTAGATGTTCTTAATAAAAATTGGAGGCTCCTAATGGTGGATGAAAGGATTAAGAATTTGATAGATGATAGACCTCAAGTTGCCTATAGGAATATGTTATCCCTTAACAGGCTACTTTGTTATGATAGGGGACATCAGAATGTTAGGACTTTAAACAGGACAGGCACATTTGCCTGCAATTCATGCAATCAATGTAAATATATATCCAACTCTGATTGTTTCATACACCCTGAAATGAAACGTATATATAGTTTTAAGCATTATGCTGACTAAATCTATTAATCTGGTTTATATTGCTGAATGCCAACTATGTAAGATTTTTTACGTTGGAATGACAACTAGATCTTTACGTGAACGTGTTAGGGAACATGTCTATGCTATTGAAAAGGACAATGTTACTAATGCCTTAGCTAAGCATATAGTAGAACAAGGACATTCCCATAGCTTTAAGTTTCAGGTATTAGAGTTAGTCTTTAAAAATGGCAGATTGGGTAACATTAAAAATCGCACCGAAGAGAGGGAAGGCAAATGGATATTAAAGTTGCAAGCCCATAGGTTTGGGCTAAATGATAGGCTAGCACTTAAGCCATTTCTAGTTAGTAGATCTCTCAGGCTTTAGCCACTGTGTTTTACATTGTTCCATATTTCTGCATTATTTTATTATTTTATTGTTTTATTGACTGCTTTTATTTGATTCGCTGATTTGAATAGGCAGTGATGTCATTGTGTGTATTTAAGTAGATGTAATTTGACTGCATTTATGTCTGATGAAGCGTTGATTTCAACGCGAAAGCGCTAACCAAACTGCAGTCTACCTGTTTGCTTCTTTGTCTTTTATATTAAACGTGGATTCTACCAACTGGAGAGAGTTTTTTGATTTTGGCTTTTGCGGCTTATGGTGCACCTTCTTGCCATTTTTACCAAAATTTAAGATGCTGACGTTACAGCAACTTCTTCCCATGCTGGGCAAGGGGTCTTGGCTGGTTACTCTGGACCTCAAGGAGGCATACCTGCATGTCCCTATCAGACACAGTTGCAGAAGATACCTCAGATTTCTTGCAGGAACAGAGCACTATCAATTCTCAGCATTGCCGTTTGGCTTATCTACTGCGCCCAGAGTATTCACGAAATGCCTGGCATCAGTAGTGGCACATTGCAGACTCCAAAGGATTCAAATATACCCGTACCTGGATGACTGCCTAATACAAGCAGACAGCAAACAGACCTTGATAAGACACTTGGATTACGTCATTCAATTGGGATACACAGTCAACATTCAAAAATCAAGATTACTGCCATCCCAAGAGATTATATTTCTAGGAGCAAAACTGGACACACAGCTACAAATGGCTTTCCTCACAGAGGAGAAACAAGAACATTTAACAGCTTACTTCAGAGGCCTAGCAAAATTAACCCACCTGACCGCAAGGAAGACCTTGCAGGCCCTCGGGTTCATGGCATCTTGCATTCTTCTAATCCCTCTGGCAAGACTACACATGAGAAAGCTGCAATGGTACCTAAAAAGCTTGTGGTCACAACACAGCCACAACCTAGAAGACATAATACCACTCATACCATGCCTGCAAAAGGAATTTTTGTGGTGGGCTCAAGCAAGTCACTTTAACGAAGGCATGCTTTTGAACAAACCTCAAACAAGTCAAACTATTACAACGGACGCCTCAGACCTTGGATGGGGGGCGCACATGGACGGCAGATGCATTCAAGGGCAATGGACTCCAATGGAGATGCATCAGCACATAAATCAAAAAGAGATGTTGGCAGTGATACATGCAATAGAAGCCTTTGGAAAATCTCTTCAACAGGGTCATCTGCTAATAAGAACAGACAACACCACTGTCATGTGGTACATAAACAAGCAAGGGGGCACTTATTCCTACCCCCTCTGCAGACTAACAATGATTCTTTGGGAAAAGTCCCTGAAACTGAACATCTACTTGCAATCCCAGTTTGTTCCGGGCAAGGACACTGTTCTGGCAGACAGATTGAGCAGAAATTTCTTGGATCCTCACGAATGGATGCTACACCCTCGCATTTTCGCACATATAGCATCTGCATGGGGAAGACCAGACATAGACCTCTTTGCATCTCATCTCAATCAACACCTGGAAAGGTTCTGCACAAGGATACACCATCCTCTAGCTTGGAGAACGGATGCTCTTTCCTTCAGCTGGAATGCTCTAACAATTTATGCATTCCCTCCTCTACCTTTGCTCACCAAGGTGTTACTGAAGATCAAGGCAGAACAGCCAAGGGGAATCTTGATAGCTCCAGAATGGCCAAGGCAGCACTGGTATCCACTACTATTGAGCATAACTCACTCCAAACCGTGGCCCTTGCCTCAATGGCCTCTGCTCCTGACTCAACACAGTTGCAAGACTGTTCATCAGAACCTGCAAACCCTAAAGCTAACAGCTTGGAGAGTTCCATGACTCAGACCCATGACTCACTCTCCAAAAAAGTTCAGGAAATTTTGCTGGAGGCACGCAGACCCTCCACCAGAAAGACCTATATGGCCAAATGGAAGAGATTCACCATCTGGAATGTCAACAAGGGACAGGATGCATCATTGGTGAACATGCCTCAGATATTGGAATACTTGACAGAAATGTTTCACAGTGGCCTCTCATACTCTTCCATCAAAATCCACGCTTCAGCTATCTCAGCACATTATAACTGTGATCCACCTGTGTTCTCGCATCCTTTGCTAAGACAGCTCCTAAGAGGCATAAAGAATATTAAACCTCCAAGGAAGCTACCCATTCCTGCATGGGACCTCAATTATGTCTTGGAAAAATTAACTCTTCCTCCTTTTGAACCAGCAGCATCTTCAGAAATGCAATTTCTCTCATGGAAAACGGTTTTCCTGTTGGCAGTCACTTCAGCAAGAAGAGTCTTGGAGATACAGGCCCTCATGGCACTTCCTCCCTTTATCATCTTTCATCAGGACAGAGTTTCCCTTAGGACCAATCCTTCATTCATGCCTAAGGTGATATCCAGAGTGTCTCTAAACCAAGCAATTCACCTGCCTACTTTCTTTCCTAATCCTCAAAATAAAGGGGAAAGGTTGCTGCATACTTTAGACATTTACAGACAACTACGCTACTACAGACAACTACGCTACTACTTGGACAGAACAAAGTCCACCAGGAAGTCTGACCAATTGTTTGTAGCCTATGCTGCTGGAGTGCAAGGGAAAGCAGTCACCAAACAAACTATCTCAAAATGGATTGGGCAATCATCAGATTCTGTTATTCTTTTCATGGAAAAAGTGTGCCAGCTAATATTAGACCACACTCCACCAGAGCTATGGCCACATCCGCAGCCTTTCTAAGAGGAGTGGCTACAAAAGATATTCTAGAGGCTGCTACATGGAGCTCCGTGCATACATTTACCAAACACTACAACCTACCATCATACTCCAGATCCCGAGCAGGCTTTGCTTCAGCAGTCCTGCAGGGCCTTCTAGCTACACCATCTCTTTCTTAGTCCTACCACCCCCAGCTTGGCTATGGTATTCAACCCATATGTCAGGACTGCAGTTGCATTCTTGAAGGACATAGTACAGTTTTGTACCTACCATAAATGTAGATGTCCGATGGATATGCAACTGCAGTCAGGTTTACCCTCCCTCCTACCCCTCTTTTTTCCCATCCTTACTCCCCTCACCTATCAGCTGGGGATATATGTTATGGTGTATCTGTTTATTACTGTTGTGCATGTCTGATTTTATCAATTTATCCATTCACCAAACTTAGCCTTCATTGGAGGGCACCTGGCATCTGGGGCAAGAAACACTGAAGAAGATGGCGTCGGCTGATGCCTTTATACTCCAGCCGCTCTGACGTCGGGGAGGAGGCGACATCGGCCGACGCCAGACCCAGACTTTGGAATCTGGCCGACCGAAGGGCTGCCTGAGGCAGGACAACCCATATGTCAGGACTGCAGTTGCATATCTGTCGGACATCTACATTTATGGTAGGTACAAAACTGTACTTTCCTAAGCACCCTGGAGACCATTAGGGTCCAACCTAACACTCTCATACTGGGTGACTTCAACTACCCCTCCATTAACTGGGAAGGCTACTCATGTACAAATACACTTGCCCAATGTTTCCTGGAATTCATTAATTCCAATGCCCTGGACCAGCTCGTTCGTATCCCCACTAGAGGTAGCAACATCCTTGACCTGGTCATTACTAACATTGGCAACTGTTGCTCTACACCAATAGTCAACTCCTCCCTGGTTAGCTCTGAACACAAACTAATCACCTTGGAAATCCACCCCCCACCCCCCGCAAAGGTAACCACCATGAAAAACTTCTCCAAAGCTAACTTCTAACTTTGGGCTCCTAAAAACAGAGGTGGCTAACGTCACGCCACCCATCCATAGTCAGCTGTCACGGCGGCATTCATTTCTGAGTTAGATGCGTGCTGACATCTGTTTTGTACCTGATGTCGGTTTATGGCCGATGTTTGCAGAGAGACCTGAGACATTGCACGTGCCTACACAGTAGCATCAGTCTTTTGTAAAATGGCTAAACGTACGCGAGTCCACCCAAGGCAGATTCCCTTGTGTTAAGAATGCAGCAGCATATAGAAGAGAAGGACATCTAAAGTTATGGTAAGATTTTACCCAACAATACTTTTCTCCAGTTCCAGTGATCCTATCCCAGTCCAGGCTTCCTTCTCCTGTTAAGAGCATTATCTTGGCATCCTAGAAACCATCCACCAAGAAGGTGTATTCCAGCAAATGGAAGAGATTTCTATTTAGACCAAGTAACACAGACTAGATCTCTATTCAGCTTCTGTCCCTGACATTTTGTTGTTCTTGGCCTCTCTTTTTCAGCAAGGGGCCAGTTTCTCTACGATTAAACTGCAATTGATGGCTATATCTAACTTCCATTTGAATGAAAGCCCCACCTTTTCTTCCAGGCTGTGTAAGGCCTTTCTCAAAGGGATCTTTCTTCTCAGACCTCCTATCAAGGATCCCTCCCCTCCATGGGATCTCACTCTGGTGTTGCAATCTGTGATGCAGAAGTCCTTGGAGCCTGCGACTACCTGTGATTTCAAATTCCTGTCTTAGAATATGGCATTCGTGGTGGCTGTTACTTCAGCCAGGAGGATCTCTGAGTTGCAGGCTGTCTGCATCAAAGCCTCTTTCATGGTGTTCCATAAGGATAGGGTATCTCTCAGGACCAATCCTTCCTTTGTCCCTAAGTTAGCCTCGGAGGCTAACCTCAACCAATCTATTCAGCTTCCTGTGTTCTTCCCCAGTTTTTCTAATAAAGGGAAATATCAGTGGCATTGTCTAGACATCCATAGACAGTTACTATTTTACCTCAAGAGAACTGAAAATTTTTGTAAGTCCATTTAGCTCTTTGTTGCCTTCTCTCTGGCCAGGAAAGGTCAAGCAGCTTCCAGGATATCTATTTCCTCGCTGGATCGCCAGCTGTATCTCTTGCATTTACAAAAGCAGACACCTCGAGCTTTCCGGACCAGTTTAAGCCCACTCTACTAGGTCAGTAGACACATCTTCTGCCTTCTTGGCAAAACTTTCTTTCGATGAGATTTGTGCCGTTACTACATGGTCTAACCCCCATACCTTTGTTACGCATTATAAGTTGGATTTGGTGTCCAGAAGCAGGGCTTCCTTTGGTTCCTCTGTGATCTGGCATATCCTTCCCTGAGGCCTCGCAGGGTTCGTAGTAGCTGGGGACTCTGACCCATCCGTGAGCAATAATGACACAGTTAGCATCAAATAGAGTTATGTACTTAGCATAACTTGGAATCTGTGCTATCCAGTGTCATTATTCATCACGTTCCCACCCTCCTTCCCCTTCCTTCTGGAGATTTGTGAGTTACGGAGGGATGTATTCCTTGGCAGTTGTTTCATCTTTATAGGCAGTTGTCACTGCTTCCTTTCTTTTTAGCAAACTTGATCTGAGGGTTGCGGGTAGCAGGAGATCTTGAGAAGGGGAGGAAATTGAGCTCAGGAGCTGTCCTCCTATTTGCCACCTTGGATCCGAGGTCAGATCCTAGACCCATCCGTGATGAATAATGACACTGGATAGCACAGATTCCAAATTATGGTAAGTGCACAACTCTTTTTCTCAGTCCCTCAGAAAATACGAGTTGTTTCAGATGGATTTTGCAGAACCTACGTGCATTGCTGGATGTGTGTGTTATTACCTGCAATTTTCCTGAGAGTCAGCCAGCAGCTGCTAACAAGGCAGATAGGATGTATTCTATTCCTTAGTCTTTTAAGTTTTTATACACTAGTCCCAAACCTGACCCAGCAGCTATAGCTTTATTTGATTCCACTGCTGCTACACACTTACATAATTCCAATCCTACCCTTTCTGATAAGGATGGGAAAACTGCTGTGAATTATGGGAAAAAAAGTATAAACTTCTGCAACTTTGATTTTCAGAATTTTGAATTGTCAGGCTCATTTGTTAAAATTTGTGTTAAAATTTGCTCTGACTAATTGTAAAGGTATGATGAGTGTTTTATCTGCAGATTCTTCTTGTGAGAAAAATCTGCTTTAAATTTATTTTTTGTCTATTGCAAAGGTCACTAATCATTGTTTACAGTGTGCATGACTCTGTGTGTGTCTGTGTGTGTGTGTGTGTGTATATATATGTGTGTGTGTGTGTGTGTGTGCATATATATATATATATATATATATATATATATATATATATATATACACACACACACACACACACATATATATGTATATATACACATATATGTGTATTTGTGTATATGTATATATATATATATATATATATATATATATATATATATATATACACACACACATATATATATATATATATATATATATATATATATATATATATATGTATGTGTGTGTGTGTGTATATATATATATATATATATATATATATATATATACACACACACACACACACACACACACACACACACACACATTTATATAAATGCATGTTTAACTTCTTCCAGGGTTTTGGCCACTGGTGCTGTTTTGAGAAAGTTTGCTTTGCGGCATTCTCAGAACCTCCCGTATGAGATTAAAATGAGATTTTAAATTCCCCTTTGGATAGAGATTTAGTTTTTGATCCCTGTGCTTACAGGGGTGATCAAAAAGTGTGGTGAAAGGGGTAAGCTTATTCAGGGAATCTCTTGAGGTTTTTCAGCTCTCCTTTTCCAATTTTTCTAAGGGATTCTCTAACTCCTCATCTACTTTTGGCAAAAAGCAGAGTAAATAGTCAACAAAATACAGGTAATCAAATGTTTAAAAAGAAATGGCAAGAGAATTCCAAAAAGACTCTTCAAACCTCCCAAAATGACTATTCAAGAGACCTTGTGACTGCCGTCCCACCCTGTCCCCTTTTTTCTTCAGGAAAGTCTAAATCTCCATTTTTTCTTGGGTAGCAGATAGTTTCAGACAAATGGGTTCTGAAGATCATTCATCAGGGTTACAGATGTCAGTGGGAGGACTTTCCTCCTTTCCAGGGGATAATTTCTCATCATCCAGATCAGACTGTCTTATTTCCACCAGTTCTTTATTATGTGCTGTCCCATGAAGTGATAGAACCAGTTTCTTCTTCCCAGGGGGAAAAAGGTTTTTATTTGAGGATGTATGATGATAGTGTCAAACAAAGAAAATTCTTGGAGACCAGTGTCGGATATTTCTTTCCTAAACCTGTTTTTAATACTTTCCAAATTCAAAATGATGTCATTTCACAACTTTTACCTCCTCTTCCTCTTTCAAGTTTCCTGGTAACACTAGAGTTAAAGATGCTTATCTTTACATCCCTATTCATCCAGACTTCTATCCCGTAAGGTTTTGTGTGTCTGGATCACATTATCAGTTCTGTGCCTTATCATTTGGACTATCCAGTGCACCAAGAGTTTCATAAAGTCTGTAGCTCCAATTATAACTGATTGCAGGCTACAGGGTATTCACATGTTTCCATATTTAGATGACTTGTTTATCTTTGCAGAGTCTTTTTCAATGTGTCAGGAATTTCTCTGTTGTGTGAGAGATCTGTTACACAAGCTTCAATTCCAAGAGAACAATCAGAAGTCTTTCTTGACTCCTTCACAAAGGTTGTGTTCCTTGGATATCAGACACCTCAGTTCAAAGAGCTTTTTTTCCATGAAAACAAAACAGGTCTATATCTAAATCTGTTTCTAAGGTTTTCCACTCAAACTATGGTCACTGAGGGAATACATCAGGGTTTTTGGTCTCGTGGCTTTTGTGATTCACCTGATACCCATGGCAAGAGTCAACATGAGAAAGGTACAGTGGTAGATGAAGTCTTTTTGTCCCTGCACTAACACCTTTGTCTTTTCAAATCCCAGTGCAGGGGTTTATCAGAAAATAAATCATTTGGTGGAGTCAGCAGATATCCTTAAATCCAGGTCCCCCCTTCTCCCACTCTGTTCCAAAACAGTCATCGCAGATGCCTCGGACTTTACTTTGATAGCAGTTTTAGGAGGGATAAAAGTGCATGGTGTGTGGAACACCAAGGATGGAAGAAAGCACATAAATATCAGAGAGCCTGTCCCTGATCAAGGCACTCAACTCTCTGAAACATCTTTATTTCTGGGGCTTCTTCAAGTTGTACAGACAGCATCACGGTAATGCTGTACATCGGCATGCAGGGGGGGCCAGGTTGTACCTCCTTTGCAGACTGGCCATGTTAGCTTGGAATATAGCTTCACAGCATGTTCTCACTGTACAGGAATCCTACATTCCAGCAGAGCAAAACTGTGTGGCAGACAAGCTGAGCAGGACCAGGGCAGACCCTCATGAATGAAAACTAGATTTGGGGGTCTTCCAGGATTTGATCCATCTGTGACGAGTTCCTCAAATAGACCTTTTTGCCTTCTCTCTGAACAATCAACTGATAAGATTCTGTTCCAGGACTCCCATGTAAGAAGACCTGGAAGACAGATGTCTTTTCTTTTACTTGGAGAGGATGTTCCTGTATGTTTTTCCACCATTTCCACTAATATCCAGTGAACTTCTGAAGATTCAGAAGGAATCCCCTAAGATCATAGTGCTGACTCATTTCTGGCCCAGACTGCTATGGTTCTCCTTTCTTTTGGAAATCACCAGAGGCAGTTATCACAGGCTTCCTCACATAATTAATCTATTCACAGAAGGACAGGAGTGTTTGTTACACCCTGACATCAATCAACTTCAGTTGACTGCCTGAGCAATAGGGTCTTAACTGCTTTCAGGGACCTGTTTCCTGAGGACGTGCAGCAGGTACTAATGGAGGCAAGTAAGCCTGCTACAGTGAAATCATATATTAGCAATTGGCAAAGGTATTATAGTTGATGCCAACAACATAACCAGTGACCATTTAGGGCTAGTTGTTTTCTGATTTTGCAATGTTTGTGGGAGTTACTATACCATGGTCTTTCGTATTCCTTTATCATTTATCAGCCATTTCCGCATGTCTGCCAATGGATTCTCCTCTTTCAATGCAGATTCATGTAAAAATGTTTTTAAAAGGGGTTTTGCACAAGAGCCCACCAAGTAAGCCAGTGGCCCATCCTTGGGATCTTAATTTTGTGTTGGAAAAGCTAACAGTTGCTCATTTTGAACTAGCTAACCTGGCTGACTCGAGATACCTAACATGGAAAACAGTTTTATTGATTGCTCTGACCTCTGCAAGAAGAGTATCTGAGTTGCAAACTCTTATGTTGATTCAGCCCAATCTCATTTTCCAAAAGGACAGGGTTTCTTTGAGAAATAATCCTCATTTTATGCTTGAAATGGTATCCAGGTTTACTTTAAGCCAAACTATCCATCTGCCCATTTTCTTTCCTGAACCCAAAAATGAGGGAGAAAGGGTACTTTATACTTTGGATGTTGATAGACAGCTCAGGTACAATCTTGACAAAACTAAATCTTTCAGATATTTGGTTCAGTTGTTCCATTTCTTGTGGAAGTGAGAAGGGGCAACTTGTGTCATAACAAAACTATTCCAGGCAGGGTCAAGGTCACTTTCCCAGGGCCGTGGCTTCATATATGGCTTTTTGGAAAGGTTTGGATTCTAGAAGTGTTCTATAACACTTCTGTACATATTTTTCAAAGCACTGTAAGCTTAATTCCTTCTCTAGGCTCAGGTCAGGCTTTGCTAGGAACATTCTCCAGTGGATCCTGGATTCTTCTCCTGCCACCTCTCAAATGTAGTAAGCTAGGGTTATCTACCCATGTAGCAAAGGTTACTGCAGCATTGATCAGTACGATTAACCTAGTACAGGTGTATAAGTAAAGTTACCATAACTGTAGGTGCTTGAATGATCATTGCTGCAGTAGCCCTCTCGCCCTCCATCCCCCTTGTTTTATGGCGTGTATTTTATACAAGGGAGTGGGCAATTTTTTTTTTTTTTTTTTTATGTTCTTAGCTTTGTCCTTTCATGGCTCAGCCTCCCTCTCTCTGTTGGCCTGAATGGCTTGGCACCCTGTCTTGTTTTTTAGTCAGCTCAGCTTGAACTGCCTGACAGTTTGGGCATGTGGAAGGTGCCCTGAATCTTTGGAAGCTGACCGATTGTTATATCCTTGGCAGAATATAACCCATATAGTTAAGGCTACTTCTGCAGTGATCATTCGAACATCTACTGTTATGGTAAGTTTACTTACACAACTGTACTTTCCTTCACAGGTTAGCTAGGCTTACAGTTTTGTGTCTGAAGTGTGGACATCTTTGAGAGGAGCCTCTGCTCCTCTGGGCTGAGAGGAACCAGTAAAGGTGGTTTTGGTACCTCTCACTGGAGGTATACCAGACATGACCCTTTGGAAGGAGAACTTTGGGGCAGAACGAGGGCATGTTGGAGGGATTATGTCTTCCACTTTGCCTGGAAGTGCCTGGGTTTCCCATAGGATGAGCTGTAGACTTTTGCTAGGAATAGTGAAGTCTGATCTACTTCTCAGCTTGCTGCCACAACCCTAACTTTTACAAACACTTTAGAAAATGGAAATATGAATACCAAACCTTACACCATAGTCTCATTTATATATTAATATTTATATTTAAATTTATACAAAAATTTTATGTTTTTAGAATAAGCTTATAGAATATGTTTTGTGGACATTCTCTGTTTACAAAAAATGTTACAGCACTTGTTGGTATAAACTTCAGTAAACATCTGTTATCATGGCTGCTTTAAGAAGGAGATTGTGTTTTGAATGAACTATTAATTAGTTAATTAATGGCGCCAAAACTGGTATAAAAGGTATGGTCTGATGTACTTTAACTGGTTCTGATGAAATCTGTATTACCACAGATGAAAGCGCTCAACCCTTGTGATTTACGTTCTACCCGTTTTTTCTGTTTTGTGCAATAAAGAGCATTTTGATAACTACAGTACCGGTTTCGAGTGATTGGGGGTCTACTTGCCACATTTTGGACTATCGTTGTGACATTTCTACGCATTTTATTATCTGTTCCAAAACAGTCATCGCAGATGCCTCGGACTTTACTTTGATAGCAGTTTTAGGAGGGATAAAAGTGCATGGTGTGTGGAACACCAAGGATGGAAGAAAGCACATAAATATCAGAGAGCCTGTCCCTGATCAAGGCACTCAACTCTCTGAAACATCTTTATTTCTGGGGCTTCTTCAAGTTGTACAGACAGCATCACGGTAATGCTGTACATCGGCATGCAGGGGGGGCCAGGTTGTACCTCCTTTGCAGACTGGCCATGTTAGCTTGGAATATAGCTTCACAGCATGTTCTCACTGTACAGGAATCCTACATTCCAGCAGAGCAAAACTGTGTGGCAGACAAGCTGAGCAGGACCAGGGCAGACCCTCATGAATGAAAACTAGATTTGGGGTCTTCCAGGATTTGATCCATCTGTGACGAGTTCCTCAAATAGACCTTTTGCCTTCTCTCTGAACAATCAACTGATAAGATTCTGTTCCAGGACTCCCATGTAAGAAGACCTGGAAGACAGATGTCTTTTCTTTTACTTGGAGAGGATGTTCCTGTATGTTTTTCCACCATTTCCACTAATATCCAGTGAACTTCTGAAGATTCAGAAGGAATCCCCTAAGATCATAGTGCTGACTCATTTCTGGCCCAGACTGCTATGGTTCTCCTTTCTTTTGGAAATCACCAGAGGCAGTTATCACAGGCTTCCTCACATAATTAATCTATTCACAGAAGGACAGGAGTGTTTGTTACACCCTGACATCAATCAACTTCAGTTGACTGCCTGAGCAATAGGGTCTTAACTGCTTTCAGGGACCTGTTTCCTGAGGACGTGCAGCAGGTACTAATGGAGGCAAGTAAGCCTGCTACAGTGAAATCATATATTAGCAATTGGCAAAGGTATTATAGTTGATGCCAACAACATAACCAGTGACCATTTAGGGCTAGTTGTTTTCTGATTTTGCAATGTTTGTGGGAGTTACTATACCATGGTCTTTCGTATTCCTTTATCATTTATCAGCCATTTCCGCATGTCTGCCAATGGATTCTCCTCTTTCAATGCAGATTCATGTAAAAATGTTTTAAAAGGGGTTTTGCACAAGAGCCCACCAAGTAAGCCAGTGGCCCATCCTTGGGATCTTAATTTTGTGTTGGAAAAGCTAACAGTTGCTCATTTTGAACTAGCTAACCTGGCTGACTCGAGATACCTAACATGGAAAACAGTTTTATTGATTGCTCTGACCTCTGCAAGAAGAGTATCTGAGTTGCAAACTCTTATGTTGATTCAGCCCAATCTCATTTTCCAAAAGGACAGGGTTTCTTTGAGAAATAATCCTCATTTTATGCTTGAAATGGTATCCAGGTTTACTTTAAGCCAAACTATCCATCTGCCCATTTTCTTTCCTGAACCCAAAAATGAGGGAGAAAGGGTACTTTATACTTTGGATGTTGATAGACAGCTCAGGTACAATCTTGACAAAACTAAATCTTTCAGATATTTGGTTCAGTTGTTCCATTTCTTGTGGAAGTGAGAAGGGGCAACTTGTGTCATAACAAAACTATTCCAGGCAGGGTCAAGGTCACTTTCCCAGGGCCGTGGCTTCATATATGGCTTTTTGGAAAGGTTTGGATTCTAGAAGTGTTCTATAACACTTCTGTACATATTTTTCAAAGCACTGTAAGCTTAATTCCTTCTCTAGGCTCAGGTCAGGCTTTGCTAGGAACATTCTCCAGTGGATCCT